>NC_082399.1:10206079-10257025 GCF_031168955.1 Gadus macrocephalus
AGCTTACAGCAAAGATTCTGTATTATTATACGATACATAAAGTTTATAATGATGAATTGGGCCAGCCCTACACAGCAATGCATGAGTCTATGTAAAATTTCAGACCCATTATCCCCTTCTCTTGTTAACACAGCTAAGACCCACAACCAACCATGTTCACATACAAGCTCCTTGCTTATGCAAATGATTCAGCTGTTTTTTCTGTATGGCATGTTTTGCAGGGGTCAGTTTCCCCACATACTCCAGATGCATCAAAGACCAGATCACAGCAAGACATTACCAAAAGAACAAGCAGTCGGTGCTTTGTTAATTGCAGTGTGTGTCAGTGTGTGCTGCTGTCAAATTGCTATCACATGATTAAAAAAGGCTTTGTTATTTTGACACTTTACCTGCCTGGGTTGGTCCGAAGCGGGAAGTCAAATTACAGAATCATCCTTCAACTGAGAAATTAAACCTTGCATCCTACTTCCTATCCATTGCAGCATGTGTGCTCTCTCTCTCTCTCTCTCTCTCTCTCTCTCTCTCTCTCTCTCTTCTCTCTCTCTCTCTCTCTCTCTCTCTCTCTCTCTCTCTCTCTCTCTCTCTCTCTCTCTCTCTCTCTCTCTCTCTCTCTCTCTCTCTCTCTCTCTCTCTCTCTCTCTCTCTCTCTCTCTCTCTCTCTCTCTCTCTCTCTCTCTCTCTCTCTCTCTCTCTCTCTCTCTCTCAGCATTTTGCTGAAAGCCAGTTTCCTGTTTGTAGAAGAAGGAGAGATTTCCTCAGAGTGACTGAGTGTTGGACACGGTGTTCTGCCTCTGCACAATCACAGGAACTGAGAGGGCAGAAGGAAGGGCCGTCACAATTCACATTTCTGTGGACGCCTTCACAGGCATTACCTGGACTACTTGCTCCCCACGTCGCCAGCCACATAAAATAGCCCAACAACATTTTTCACTGCTGAAGTGTGGAAGACATGCATATCGATGGTTTTGCTGTTTGTTCACTGGTGTGGAAGCAGCATTAGAATCCCGCTGTGTTTATGTACAAGCGTCTGCTTTCTGCATTTAACCAAGTACAAACATGCAATTTGAATTCAGCCGTCATATGCTGATTTAGAGTCTCTGAGACGCAGTTGAAGAATTGATGAGTATTCCAGTTGTCCTCGAATTCTGCAGACCCTGGACTTGGCTGAGGCCACATCAAGGCTCATTTACTTAGCCGACTTCTACAGATAGAGTCAAATTCACACTGAATAGCATGCAAATAAACAACACAGTTAACTACCACAGCCAGGTACCTTCGACCTGTAGATGGCAATGGTAGATGGTGTTTTTCCAGGCCCAAATGCCATCATCTGGAATTAGAAACTAGGGCAGCTTCTTGTTTTGGCATCTGTGTCTGTCAACATTTACATTTTCTTCTTTCTATTTTTAAATCCTGATATACTTGTTCAGCTACTGATTAAATTCATATTCCTGATACTGGTTTGTAGATAATTCACTGCACCACTAGAAATCCGATAATAGATTGATTTGGTGTTGCCCAAGTCTCGTTCATGGTTTTGATCTGTTGGTATATTCTTGTGCTGAGCTTCTTAAGTTTATAACCAACCGGCTTCGTTTTGCAGATCCCATACCTGGGTGATGACACTGGAAATTACACCATTGTGTGTGTCTCACCTCCCTATTCACACAACGTGCCTTTTATTCCCCTTTCATTAAAAGTCCAGTAGTACATTTAACACTTTGTTTTCACCCATATTACCACATCAACATAATAACACTTCTTGTAAACATAACAGGCAACCACACCATTTCTATAATCATGTTTAGGTATACGTTTGCAGTGCGTGGTTATTGTACCTCTAATTTACTAATTTTTGTCGTTATAGTAAGTAATACAATTCCATTAAACATATCATACCACAACAGCAGTGGGGACAGCTGTCAAGGCTGAACAAAGTGCCTTATCGCCTGGGCTGCTGCTACTCTGAGTTTTATCAATCACTTACCACAGAACAACAAGCCATTGAGAAATGTTTGCCTACAGTGAATGTCCCACCTATGAAATGGGATAGGCGACAGTGTTTGACTGATTTGAGCTGCACAGTGTTATTAGATGTGATCAGGCCCAATCGATTCTGATTGCAGTTCATTTTAGAAGACATAATGGGCAAGAAGGTGTCATTATACCATGCCCCCTTCGCTGTATGCAGATGAAAGTTTGTGTGGTTCAATGAAGCATTCCCTTTAACATAGAATGTAAAATTGAGCTAAATATAGAAATGTTAAACACACCAAGCTATCATCGAGACAAAGGTAAATGAGTAGTGGGACGTGTGCGTGGCAGCGGTCAGATAAACAGAAGTGAGTACAGTAGGTTGGTTGAGTAAATAACGGTACTTGCCTGCCAACAGTTTGATTGGCGAGCTGTTTCATTCGATTGAATTGTTTCTTCATTTTCGGTCCCTTTTGTGGTGTCTACGTTTCAAAGACACTTCGGCTGCACGGTTATTCCCGTGTATACACTTTTAAGTATTTTCGCTATGACACGAAGAAACAAGCGAGTGCCATTGAGCTCCAAGCCAATTAAAAATAGTTCGCTAGCTTGGCTAGCTCGGGAGCTAGCCCTTCAGACTTCAGAAAAAGTTCCCTTTTGGGAAGACGGCATGATCCTCAAAACACTTTTTTTTGATAAAGCCATACGTTGAACCCCCGGCGGTGACGCTCTGTCTAACATCCACACTTTCAGCTTTGCATGGCTGGTCCCGTCTGCAGTCTGACGTTAGCACCACAGTACTAGCTCCGTTCCCGATGGATAATCCGTCGAACACTTTCCCAGGCGAGCCAACGCTCCGCAGCAGCAGCACCAGCGCGCACCTCTGCTCGAGCACAGCGTTCAATGAGGGGCAGGAAGTACACGCAGCAGCAGCATCATCATCATCTGCCATCCACCACTACCTCCCGCTGGACAAACTGCTGACATGTCGGTCTACACTGGTCGTGTGTGTGCGTGTGCCTGTGTTCGTGCGTGTGTCTGTACATTCCTCAATATTCTCTGGTGCAAATCAATCCATTGCACAATGAAAATTACTTAATAATCATATAATCTTACTTCCTTACATACATGTTATATACATATCTAATTACTCATAGCTCTAAAATGAATTATAGCCAATAGGACAGAATTTACAAATACAAATATAACACCTCGTTATCTTTGAAATGTGTATTAATAAAAAATAACTTATTTGCACCACGAAATTTGTTTTCGAGAGACATCTTCATAATATATATATATATATATATATATATATATATACACATAAACATTTTTTAATATATATATATTTTTTTATATAGATGATTATTATGATTAGACTTTTTTGTGGACCACTTGCTCTATGTAGGCTGACTTGCGCACGTACAAAGATCATTGATTATGCTCAATGAAATATGAGTTTCATATTTCATAACAACTTATTTGCACATAACAACTTATTTTTCATATTATATATATATATATATAGATATATATATATATAGAAAGATCATTGATTATGCTCACTCAGAAAGATAATTATCTTGAACATCAATTGTTTCCGACTTCTCAGCTGTTTGTTGCATTATATTATGCAATACCCCTCAATCTGCAGCTCCACATTTTAGAGCAGACAACATTATAATCACATTAGAATAGGCTACCCCTTAAAATGTCGTTGAACTCATTCTTGAAATCCAGATGAAGTTACACTGTCCACCACAGGTTGGCGGTCTTCTAAGCAAAACAACCAAAATCATTAGGCTACATCTGTAATCTTCCAAATTCACATTGGAGACATTCATATGTTTTACAATTAAAATGTATTTAGGAGCAAAGCAGGTTTCTAGAAGGCTAATTGTTATATTCCATGTATTTAGGGGGAGATGTATCCGTAAAGTATACTGACCGCCGATAGATGGCGCTAAAGCACCACTTCTCATCAGCATGACCATCGAAGGAACATGACAGCATGGGTACAACTTCCGACCCAAGCGGAATGGGCGGAGCTTGTCAGAGTTGCAAGCGCTAGCATTATGCTAGTTGTGCATGATGTCAATAGTAGCAGGGTATTTATAAATGCTAATAAATGTTTAGAAATAACGTAATGCATGCAATGCTTGATGACCATATTATCCATAGCCAGAATATTGATCTAGATCGGCTGTGTTCGGTTATCGTCTCGGGTCCTAAAAGACCACCTGTCCAAAGTAGGTGTCTGGTTAGAAAGGTGCATTCTGTGGGTGCCAGGGATACCCTACTCCACACAATTTTAATGTTAATTCCTAAGTCTTAGACTTATTGATGGCAGCCCGACAGCCCTTCACGGACAGTGATACTGCGGATGAAGCAGTGAGGGCGACGTGTGATGATGCAACCACATGCAAAAGGTAGATTTTAAATGATTTCAGAACCAAATGGACTATGATTACTCGGCTCAGCATATAGAACTACCTCTGGAACGGTTTTAAATAAAGTCATTTTCATCGGTATCCTCTTAAATATCCATCCTTGCATGTTGCGCGGCTTTTACTCTTGTATGACGTTTCTGTTTTAATTAATCAATGCTAAATCTTCCGTTTCCTTAATTGTGTTTTCTAGGTTTGCAAGCAGTAAAGGATACTGGAAAGACCCCTATATCCAGTACTTTGTCAGATCAGTTGGGGAACGAAAGGCTCCAGAGATCAACCGAGGCAAGTTGTAATATTTTACATCAGATTGTTTTTGTGTACAGCACAAAAACATAGTACCAAATATTAACTTGGACAGTTCTATGGTTAACTGTTTACTGTTATATTTTTCTCTTTCTTTAAATTATTGCTTCTGGTTTGTAATGAAGCTATTGACAGGGGTGTTTAAGGGATGCCTTTAAGTGTAAGCGTTTGAGTGAGTAGTTTTGTCGTGGTGTTTAAGTGTGTTTTGGAGCAGCCAATCAACCGCTTCTACCTGACCTTGTCTCCTAGGTTACTATGCCCGCGTCCGAGGAGTGAACAATCTCCTAGACAAGTTTGTCAGGAGAACAGACTGCAACTGTCAGATCATCAACCTTGGTGCTGGGCTAGACACAACCTTCTGGAGGTTAAAGGTACAGGGAGTGAGAGGTGGTGATTAGGGCTGTTAGTCTCTAAGCAGAAAGGTTAATGGTTCAAACCCCGATATCCGCAGACTATCTGTAGACAATCATCCTTGAGCAAGATACCCCATAGCTTAATGAAGTGTATCTATAAAAAATAAATCAATGTTGATAACTTTTGATTAAAATGTCTTACTTAGTGACTTACTGACTTAGTTGTAAATAGCTTACAAATTGTAATTAAATGTGCTGTACCATAGTGTGTTGAATATATGTTAATTATAATCTAACTGTGTGTGTGTGTGTGTGTTTTTTTATTTGACAGGATGAAAACCTCATGCCTAAAAAATATTTTGAAGTCGACTTCCCAACTGTTGTCGCCAGGAAAATACACAATATAAAGTAAGCCGATCACTCTTTGTATCATTTTACATTTCCAGTTCCTTGCAGAGCTATTCAGCGTTAACGTGTTGGGGGATACAGAACCGAATAAAAAAAAAAAAAGCCATGTCCCTGTACCAAATTGGACAAATAGCTATCATAAAAATGCCTGGTTGCCAAGCATATAAGTGTATCTTCTGGATAAAACATTCACTGTGAAACATAAATAAGCTGTAAACAATCCTTTTAACAAGTCCTTCATGGATGAATAAATAAATGCTAGATTAAAGGTGTGCATGTTTGTCTAGTCATTGCATGAATGTTTTTCAGCTCAATGTGTAAATGTCGTGTTGTTATGTGGTAGGCTGTGTATTTGACCTGTTCTCTTTTCCCTCCGTGTTAGAACAAAGCCGCCTCTTTCCAAACCCCTCATCGAGACGCACAGCTCAGACTCCCTACTGCTGGGTGGGTGACACACACAAAAACCCACATGCTTGTCGTTGTTTTCATCAAAACAAATTCTTCTTACTTTTCTTTATTTATAATGACCATATACGGATATGGTCTTTTCAGATGGTCACAGTCTAGACTCGGATCGCTACTGCATCATCGGCCTGGACCTTCGGGATGTTGTCACCTTGGACGAGAAACTGAGGAGGTTTCAACTCAACCCAGAGTATGTAAAAAAGGAGACGATATGTTATGAAAGTTAAAGCTCAATCAGCAGATCTTGTTCACCCACATTGTTTTGATGAAATTGTGTTTGTGATTGAGCGAGCTAGAATAGCTGATGGCATCCTAAAACAACAATTAATATATTTCCAAAGAAATACTGGCACTGCTAGACATTTCAATGTAAAATAAACAACATGAAATGGTGCTAGTTTAAGGTCCCTGGAGAGACTTCTTGAACAACACAGACTCAACTGCTCCCCCTAGTGTAGTGGCGTCATCATATTCCATGGTTGAAATTCATTAGCTGTTCAGCTTTCTGATGTATATATCGGTATCTATTTGAGAACAACTATTACACCTGCAATGCTTTATCAAGGGACCAAGAATGAGGGGTTAATATATGTATTATTATGACTTGGCCTTATTCAACTTTAATATCTGATTATATCTATGAAGTAATACACCAAGTAATGGCAGCAGGTGTAGTTGGACTAATCCGGTGTATGAAGTTTATAATTTTGTATTATGTGGGAGGGGCAAAATGTCCTGCAAGATTTTAATTCATATCAGTATGATAATTACACCAAATGACCGCATACCTCAAAGGACACAAACCTGTTTAGCCTATTTCCTAGTAGTTGTAGTGTGTTTGTGTGGTTAACCTAGGATGCGGTGCATTGACAGATACATTAATGTTTGTCATGTTTTTGGTCAGATGTTGCAGGATACTCTAGTGGTTAGAGTGTCTGACTCGTAGGTTGTGTGTTTGATCCCCCAGTGTCTGTCATCTACCCAAAGGCAAGTCAGGCGGATGCCCCTCAATCATGACATGTAGCCAAATCAGGGTGTCCGCGCGGTAGTAAAAGGTAGAAAAACATAAAATTAAAAATTAAGGCACTTGAAAGGTAGTAAAAGTTAACAAACGCAATTTGACTTGGTAGTACATTCACCACCACCTCAATATAAAATGAGTTTCCATTTTTTTGCTTAATATTTGTGTTTACATGTTTTCTAGCCCAAAAAATACAGTATACGCCGGCAACATTTTCCGCCTTTTCCCCTCAGAGTTCTGTAAGGCTGAGTTTCTAGCTCTATGAGAGAATGGGTAAAAGTTTTCACAAACGTGGGTTGACGACCCGACATTTAAAGACTGGCTGAAGCCCTTGATGGGAAGTGACCGAGAAGCTTTTTGCTCGTTCAATGTGACATGGAACGGCATTAAAGCGATTAAATCACAAAACGCTTGGAGCATCCACCACCAGCAGCGGCTTCGTGCGAAGGGGGAGCAGCTCTATGTCGTTGTTTTGTGGTGCTAGCAGCAGCAGCACTAGGGCTACAGGGATCGCGGCAGTGTCACATTTATACCTTATAGTAAGTAGTAAGTGGTGCTTTGCATACCCCCCGCCCCGCTGCTTGATGTCGTGTTGGTAGTAAAAGGTAGTAAATTAATCTCTATGATTCCTGCATCCCGCTTTGGGATGAGGGCGTCTTCTCAGTTATAGTGAGTAGTGCGCTGAGGGTAGTGCGCTGAGGACATGTGATCTGGAAGAGGGTGTCCCTAGGCTCTGTGGCAGGGACTTACAGGTCGCAGAAAACCCATACGTTGAACTTCCTGGTTTCCCTTCTTCTTTAATGTTCTTGTTGTTTTCGTGGCCGCTCTCGCATGGCATTGTGTGTTTTCACAAAAACCCCCTGTGGCAGCACGGAAACAAACTCCTCCCTGCAACCCAGGCTTCAATTTCTGTGTCTCTGTTTCGTCTACTTCCTCTGCCCATTTGCACGAAACAACAGATTGGTTACATGCTTGTGTATATATTTATTGTAGGGAAACAAAAACATCTAATTTCAGAGTAGCACAAAGAAAAAAGCTGAACAACATTAAGACCTAAAAGTTTTATTTGTAAGGTTTTCATGAAGAACGTGAGTGTAGCGACTGTGAATTCACCCTACCGGTTCTGAATGGCCGCTTCTGCTAAACCCGTAGTTTGCGTTCTGCCTAAAAACTTTGAATGTTTGGTGAATAGTGTGGGTGCTTGTTAGGTCTAAGTGGGACTAAGGGCCGACTGGGCAGAGCCTTAAGTTAGAGGAAACCCACCAGAGAGACTGCGTCATCCATCGTGTACACAACCTCTTGTGTTTAGAGGCTGTGGTACTAATGGAGTATAAATAAGTGACAGATATGTTTTCTTTCCCCTCCGTTGACTTGTTTATATTTGGACTCTTTTTGCAATCCTCTAGTGGCCTTTAGAAGAACAAGCCCTTAAGGTTTTTACATACGGCTTGACCTCACATCCGTGACAGCTAGTGCTCGGTTGAATCGTGTGCTTGTCAAAATGATTAGCCTCTCTGGACGCAGAAAGGCCTGCTGTAATCAGGAGGATTGGAGCGAAAACAGTTTTGAAGTGAGTTTAGTTGACACACCTGTTCATTTAAATTGCAACACAGCAAACCAGTAGGCCAGTCAAATGAATACATGAGAACCATGAGACTCGATCAAAACACAATTGAATCAAAACAAAGTGCAGTGTGCAAAATTGCTGATTGTTGCTTTAAATCTACTTGCAGTGAATACAGATAAAGACAGAATAGCACAATAGTACCCTTATTGTCATTTTGCATGCTTTAGTCAAATTTATTTTCCTCTGTACCCCCCCACCTGCCCCAAGGCTTCCCACCTTGCTGCTGTCAGAGTGTGTGCTGGTCTACATGAACCCCGCCCAGTCCTCCAAATTGCTGCACTGGGCTGCCGAGACGTTCCACACGGCCATGTTTATCAACTACGAACAGGTGAGCTGGGGACAAATAAAAGCTGCCCGCCACTGATAGGGACGGACATAAACGGCATAAAAAGTCCAATCCGATTGGGGTTAGATTGAGATACGATTGACACAAGCCCCCATAAAACCATTACATCTAGGGATCATTTACTTGTATGCTTGGACAGGTTTGTACCAGTCAGCTTTTTATGCGTATCAGGGGACCAACAATGAATTGTTCTATTTATTATTATTAATGGTATACCTGATCATGTATATGAAGTAATGGCAGGTGACTTATAGCAGGAGAAACGCTCCTCTGTTGTGTTTCTCCCCCATAGGCCAACATGGTGGACCGCTTCGGTCAGGTGATGATCGAGAACCTGCGGCGGCGCCAGTGTAACCTGGCAGGTGTGGAGGCCTGCAGGTCCCTGGACTCTCAGGTACACACACACACGCACACACGCGGCGCAAGACGGGTCATAGTAGGACACTTGCAGACGCACGTCAATGAACACTGGAATTTGTTGATATCAGCGATTTTCCTGATCTTGAGTTAGTGAATTCACGCAGAGCTGCGTGTGGTCCGACTTTTGTACTCTAAACGTGTGTGTGTGTGTGTGTGTGTGTGTGTGTGTGTGTGTGTTTCCATGCTTTGTTTGTGTGTGTGTGGGGGCCCTTTGTGTATGTGTTTGTGTGTTTTCTCCATGCTGTGTGCGTGTGTGTTCTTCAGAAAGAGAGGTTCCTGCAGACTGGTTGGGAGCACGCTGACGCCCTGGACATGATGACGGTGTACGGCCTCCTTCCTCAGGACGACCTGGCCAGGTGGGTGGGTGGGTGGGTGGAGTTATTACCTCACATGCCCTGTCCCTACATAACCTGGCTGTCTCCTGGCCGGCGCTGTGACCATTGAACCCTTAATGATAGTAGCAACAGGTTAAGACATCAGCTAAAAGCTAATACCAGGGTTAACCTTGTAAAACGTATAACTGTATAAAGTTAGTTAATATTCTAAAAGTCCAAATTGGTTTATTGTGCAATCGTAAAAAGAACAAATGCATTTATTGCCTGTGCAATTCCCTGCTAGAATTGAGAGTCTGGAGTTCCTGGATGAGAAAGAGCTGCTGCAGCAGCTTCTTCAACACTACTGCATCTGCTGGGCCAACAAGGACAAGCTAAGACTCGGTGAGAGTGGTGTTTTGTAACGTGGCTCTTCATAAATGTGGCTCATTAAATGAAGCGAGCCATTAAGCTAACGGTTGCTAACCCCTAGCACAACCTGGGCTGTTGGTCGTTGGGTAAGGTGATCCTGACCCATAATAAAAGTATGTTTTGTTTGAATAAAAACCAAGGCCCTGCTTTCTCTGCTTTAGAATGAGGATGTATATTTTATTGCTCCATGTTTGACCCTTTGGAAATTGTTGCACAGCGAAACGTGTCATTAAGGAGTTTGTGTCTTGCTAAAGGAGGCCTACAGGTAGAAGAGTTCCAGACATTGGGATTCAAACCCAGCTGTCGAGTCAAACAGCCAAACCGCTAAAATACCGTAGTAACAGAATGTTGTTTCATTGTCTTATGGTCTTTTTAATTCCTCAGGTCTTTCCCAACTCTCCTTTTGACGTATAGTTCCCAGCTACCCTGCTCGACCCCTTGTGGTAACCATGGTAACCCAAGTCGTGCAAGGACAGCCAGACAGAGGATGTGCATGTGCAGACCCAGCCTTCTGCTATTCAGTTAGAAGATTAATAAAATGGACAATACAAGACAAATATGGGAAGATATCGAGCACTTCCTGCCATATTCTCTCTCTCTCTCTCTCTCTCTCTCTCTCTCTCTCTCTCTCTCTCTCTCTCTCTCTCTCTCTCTCTCTCTCTCTCTCTCTCTCTCTCTCTCTCTCTCTCTCTCTCTCTCTCTCTCTCTCTCTCTCTCTCTCTCTTCTCCTACTACTTCTACTACTGTTCTCATATACTTTTCTCTCTTTTGGTGTTGTGTATCACATTGAAGAATTGAGGCTGTTTTAATCGATTTACAGCGTCTTATTAGAATTGTTTGTGCCATTGAGTATTTATTGATTGATTGGACGATCAACCTGTTCTTTGCTTGTAGTTTGTCATTAAAAGGCAACTTCTTGAATGTTTGCCGATATGGAAAATTTGGAATGTGGAAACTCAAGAGAGTCTGGTTTATGACTTACCGATTTTCCGAACAAAAACCTAATCTTGACCACCCTTGGCTGTTGAATAAAACTTATTTTTTGTGTTAATTGGCCAGGCTTAGTGCGGTCGTTAGCTGTAACCAGCTTCAGGTCTTACATGTTCAGTGATATAAGCATCTGTCTTCACACAGGCACCGTAGTCCCTCTCTCTCTCTCTCTCTCTCGCTCTCGCTCTCTCGTGCTCGTTCAGTCAACCCCGTCAGACAGACTGAAATGTTCCTCCATGCCAAGCAAGCATGGCTAACCACCGGCCAACTGCTGTTTGCCTAGTGGGATTAGTTTAATTTGAATTATTCATTTTATTCATATTATATTTTATTCAGGCGTAAATCCAACTGCTGATGAACTGGCCTTTACACTTTAGGAGGATCTGAAGGATTTACTTTGAAATAAATGCTCAAAAAGTGGTCATATGTGCGATTCACATTTTTTTGTTCCAATTTTCTACCATTTTTGTTAAGTAATACAAAAATATATTTCTTACTAATACTTCTTGTAAGGCATATGTCAGTTTCTTTCAACTTTCAACAGAAAACAATGAATGGTTTTGCAGAAAGGAGGAAGCGCATACACATCCTTTAAAGCCCATTTCAACTGGCTGATAAAGGCTGATACAAATGCGCTGGTGCATGCAGGGTATTTTATCGTTTTTTGAGTACTATCTGAGCCTGTTGTCTTGGCTGGTATTGTGTTTAGGAATTGTTGGTGTTATAAGTCACACCAATGGACAGTGATGAATTAATAGCGCTGTCTCATGAAAAGATAACACGTAATCTGTTTAAATTTGGCATTAGATAGATTATCAAGTGCTAATTCATTTGATAGACTCATCGTATTCCTGGGGGACGGCATCAGACTGACAAACACAAACCAGAAGAGAAAGCAAGGGGATGTCCATGGACCTTTTCTCCATCAGACAAACAATCCCAGCACACCACCAACGCACACACGCACACCCTCCTCGCCTCACCTCCCGACACCTCGGCACCGCTTCCACGTCCACATAGAGCCAGGAGAAACCGGGAAACCCACACCATCTTCCACAGAGCCCGCCAGAGATGTTTTCTTCAGTGACTGAGTCCAGGCTAGAGATCTTTAATGTGGCTGATGGGGTCGAGGGAGGAGAGAAGGCCCCCGCTCAGAACGGAGTACACATGGTGTTCGAGCGCTTCCTGCAGCCCTGTCTGGCCGAGCTGTTTGGGACCACCCTGTTTGTCTTTGTCGGCTGTGTGTCTGTGATCGGGAACCAGGGGGTGGAGGGTGTGGTCCAGCCGGCGCTCGCCCATGGCCTGGCGCTGGGGGTGCTCATCACTGTCCTGGGGAAGATCAGGTAGGCAGCAGGTGGAGTTATCCTTTGGGAAGTGTGAATGTTGATCTGGAATGAGGTGAAACCTGTCAGTGTTTTGTTTTGACTTTTCTTTCCATTATATTTGCAATTGAAATAGGAAGATAACGTATTGTTATTTACTGTGTGTGTATCATATCGCGATGCTATTGTTATCGTTAGGCTTTCTATTTATCAAGCCCTCTTGAATTTCTTCACATAGTTAATTATTAAATGAATTTAGCTTTCTTCTTCTTCTTTCGTGTATCGTCTTCATATGTCCAACTTCGTGTCGTGTAGCCACTCCCTCGTCTCAGGTCCCACTTGGAAGAGGCCCTCCTCTGAGGGTGGTCTATGCCGGGGACAGGTGGTGATGATGTGGTCGGCAGTCTGCTCAGGCTCCCCGCACTCACACGCTGCACTGTCTGTTAGGCCCCACTTCTTCATGGACGCTTTGAAGCAGCCAACCCCTGTGCGAAGGCGGTTCAGGAGGGTCCATTGCCGGCGAGGTAGATCTTCTCCCTTAACGCCACCTCCAGGATCCTGGATGTAATGGTGTAGGCGTGTCTGTCCTGCTGACTCCCACTCCTGCTTCCATGCCGCTGCCAGCCAGGCTTTGGTTGTCAAATCCTCCGGGATGGAAATAAGCATCTCTTGTGCGGCCTGATTGTATGGGTGGCGGGACTTGAGTCTGCTTGGAGGTGTTGCCATGGTGGTGGTTTCATGGAGGAGGTGCCAGCTGTGTTCCTGGGCTTTCCTTGCCAGGGCGAGGGTAGCGGCCTCTCGCCGTAGGCCGGCTGGCGCTATTCCTGCTAGGACTGGCAGGTAGAACACGGGGGTGGGTTTCAGGCAGCCACTTATGATCCGGAGGGCATTGTTGATGGCCGTATCGACCTTCTTGGCATGTGGGCTTCTACTCCAGGTTGGGGCACAGTACTCAGCTGCAGAGAATACGAGGGCTTGTGTGGAGATACGTAGAACCTTGGCCGAGGCCCCCCAGGTTGTACCAGCTAGGCGCCGGATGAGTGAGACCCTTGCTGTTACTTTAGCCCTCACTTCATCCAAATGCTGTTTGTAGGACAGTGTCCTGTCCAAGCCTACGCCCAGGTACTTTGGGGCCTGCTGGAACTCCAGGGGTTTGTTGTCCACTGAGATCTCCAGCTCCCTTCTTGCTTCCCTGTTGCAGAGGTGGAATGCTGCTGATACAGTCTTTCCCTTACTGAGCTGCAGTCGCCAGCTTCGAAGGTAGGCAGCCAGGACGTCCATGTCCTGATTGAGACCCTCTTCAACCGCCTTCCATGTGGGCCGGTGTAGCATGATGGCTAGATCATCCGCGTATCCATACCTTCTAGATGTCGTCACCGGTAGGTCAAAGATGTAGATGTTGAAGAGCATCGGTGAGAGGACAGACCCTTGTGGGACCCCGTTTCTCAGCCTCCTGAGCCTGCTGCGCTGGCCGTCACTGGTCTGGAGAATGAAGCTGCGGTTTGACAGCGTCTCCATGATGAAGTTGACCATATGACGGTCCGGGATTGTTCTCAGCAGCTTCAGGTGGAGTCCGCGGTGCCAGACGGTGTCGTAAGCAGCAGTCAGATCCAGTAGTACCACCCCAGCTTTGGTTTTGGCCTGGAAGCTGTCCTCGAGATCTTGTGTGAGAAGGGTTACCTGGTCCACTGTAGACCTGCCCCGGCGGAAGCCAGCCTGTTCCCTCGGTAGCTGTGAGTCAACTACTGGCTCAATTCGGCTGTGTATCATCCTCTCCAGGATTTTAAAAGGGACGCACAGCAACGAGATTGGTCTGTAGGACTTGGGGTCATCCGCAGGTTTGTTGGGTTTCAAGAGGGCTATGACAGCGGCCCGTCGCCATGCCCTTGGGAGCTTGGACCTCCGGAGGCACGCAGAGAAGAAAGCACACAGCCAGGCGGATGTTATTTCGCTCTGGTGGATCACAAACTCTGGGTGGATGTTGTCGGAGCCTGGTGCCTTGCCTTGTTTGAGTTTGGCCATAGCGTCCTTGAGCTCAGCTGGTGTGAAATCTCCTGACAGGTTGGCATTGACACTGGCCGCCCTAGAGAGACTGGATACCTCGTGGGATGTTGAGCGGGCAAACTCTTTGTCTGCGTCTGGGAAGCGGCCATTTTTCAGGAGTTGGGCTGCGATGGCGTTTGCTGTCACAGGGCACTTGGGAGGCGGTGTACTTCTTCCTGAGAGCTGGTTTATGGTCTGCCACGCTTTACGGCTGGAGTGGGTAAAGTCAATCGACTCAACGACCTCTGTCCATCTAGCCCTGCGAGTGGCGTCCAGCTTCTCAAGCAGTGCTGTTGCTGTCGCATCCACTTCAGCTCTTGAGCTAGCCTGCTGGTGGGCTCGCAGGAGGTGGTTGCACTCCTCGTTCCAACCCGGGATGTAGTTTGCATTGTAGCCTCGTGGTATGGTTTTCTTCGCTGCCCCTGTCAGCACTTCACAGTAGGCTGCATATGCAGCATCCACATTAGGAGTGTCTGGGTCCGGGAGGGTGACAGATCTTCTCTCTGTGTCAACAGAAAAAGCATGCCAGTTGGCCTTCCGGAAATTCCATCTTTTGACAGGCTTCCCTGCGACCGGCTGCACCAGTGATGGTATTCTGATGACAGACGGTCGGTGGTGTGATCGGGGGAACCTGTCAATGACCCTTCTCTCTGGCATCGGGTCCTTACTGTGGAACACAGCAAAGGCGAGGTCTGGGTTGGTGAAGGTGTTCCATCTGGAGGAGTAGAAGCTTGGTGGCTCTTTGGGGTCAAACAGGAGATGGGCGTTGGCATTGGAGGCCCACTCGCTCAGCGTCTCCCCATCCGGTGTTGTGTGGGAGTATCCCCAGTCGGTGTGCTGGCAGTTGAAATCCCCGGCGTAGATGGCGGGTGCCGGGGTAATTGGGAGGGCCGATGTGGACAGTACAGATGGTGGGGGCTTGTACACGTTCACAACCGTTGTTGTCTGTATCCTCGTGGACATCCACTCGAGACTAGCGCCTGGAGGGGATTGGCCTGTGGCTGTCCAGCTGAGGTCAGACCTGACAAAGGTGGCCATCCCGTGCTGCCTGCTGAGGATGGAGCCGGCGAGGTGGAACCCGGGCAACCTGAGAAAGTCTGCTTTTCCACAGTGCGTCTCCTGAAGGAGGACGGCCGCGACTTCATGGGAGTCGGCGAGGTGGCGTATGATGTCCAGTTTGGCGGTGGTGAGGCCCTCGACATTTAGCTGGAGCACTGCCAGGCCCTGTCGCTCGATGGTCGGGATGGCTGCCCGCCCTGACGTGAGCTTGCGTCCCCCCGGCCTCTTGCGCCCTGATCTGACAGCGTGACGATTGGGTGGCGACATTAGTTTCATGAGCTGGTCTTGCACCATATCTCATTACTTGCAGGGGAGGCCGCGTGGAGGCTGTCGTCTTCTTCCCTAAATTTAGCTTTAAAGAACTGCAACAAAAAATAATAACATCACTGAGGTTTCAGTGTGTAGTAGTTCATGCAAGGGCAGCCTGGTGCTTCGGTTCAGTGATTCAGTGTAAACACTAGGAAAGTGGGTGGATCAAGTTAGTGAATATAAAGATGACCATGAATAAAGAATGTGCACGGCAATTCTGGTGAAGTTAAATATTCTCCATAATCCACTGTTGCTGGTGTTGTTGTTCCAGTGGTGGTCACTTCAATCCAGCTGTGTCTCTGAGCTTGTACCCGTGTGGAGGCATGGAGCTCCCCCTGCTGGGCCCGTACATGGTAGTCCAGATGTTGGGGGGGGATGATAGGCGCCGGTCTGGCCAAGGTAAGAGCTCACACCCGTAGCCAGGTGGCTCCGCTCTGCATCGGCCTCACCCTCAGCTCCTGCGTCCTCGCCGGGTAAACTGCCACCGATCGCTCCTATGGCCGGGAGCTGATGTTCTTGGTTTGAGTTGTCTGCCTACATGAGTGGATTGAGGAATGTCTCGATCGAGTGTTTGCTTAGGTACCTGACATTAAGGAGCAGGTCGGAGCTAGGCTATAACGGCAAAGAGGCCAACTGCTGGTAGGCTTCCATTGATTGAGGTTACGAACCTTTGAACTTTTCACCTAGTTCGCAAACTCCCTTCCCTGCCCTGCCCACACGATGCCCCGCACCTACTTTGATCTCTTTGTAATAGACCAGGAGGTCAAAAGGAGTTTAAACTGTGGAAGATAGATAACCAGAGTCCATTGCCTGCATGATATTAATCTACACCACTTCACAAGAGTGGCTCATGGTCAATGCAGCAGGGGTCATTCTCATAATGCTGCTATGGGCCTTACTCCCCAAGAGTGGCTTATGGTCAATGCAGCAGGGGTCATACTCATAATGCTGCTATTGGCCATCTTGGTACTAAACCCTGGCTGGATGGGGCCGGGGGCCACAAGGTGTAACGTTGGCTGTGTGTGTTTCAGAGGGGCCGTGTCCGGGGCCTGTATGAACCCAACTACTGGAACTATCACTGGATCTACTGGGTGGGGCCCCTCTGTGGGGCCCTTCTCACTGTCACCTTTGTTCGGTGTGTGCTCCTCACTGTTAGTATATATCATATCATAGTATTTTCATTATTATTAGAAGTATTAAGTTCAGTCTATTGGTTTCTTCCACAGGTTGTTTTTATATTTAAACACACGTTTGCAGTGAATATCACCTACAGGTTGCTGAAATGTTACAGGTCACAGTGTGTGATTTGTTTCACTGTGAAAAAATTCAATGTTCTCTGCTGCCCAGAGCAAATTTTTGGTTCCACAGGTTGTATTACATCGAAACGCACGGTTAAATAGTCAATAGATTGGGGCTATATCACCTGGTTGGATATAACGTTGACCTGAAATACCTGCATATGCTTTTTATAATGGTTAATCTTATTAAATCAATAGCATCGTGCACCTAACGTGAGGGTCCAGTGGTGCAATCCGTCAACGTGCGACACTAAAATAATCAGTGGAGTGATTCCGAGATTGGCTGTTCAGGGCTAACCTGCATCATATAGTACAATTTTATTTTCACTGCATTGTTGGCGGGTCAGCAATATAATAGAATATGGATCAAAAGAAGAATAACTTGTTAACTACCTGTGCTTGCCTGTTTTTGTGTTTTATAGTATGACCAAATACACAAAACACTAAATATTCGTATTGGTTTTATTTTATATTTCTCTTCATATAAATATGTGCACACTCCAATGAAACACAACACACGAGCAACCCATTGACCCACATCTGCCCCATGCAGGCTGTTGTTTGGGGACCAGACGACGCGTGTCTTACTGAAATAAAACATCTTACGTCGACGGATCACCGGCAGCACCGCCATGTTGATGTCAGACCAAAACAACCAAGAACTTGGGGTCAACTCTGCTCTCAGGAGCAGCTACATAGAAATAAATGTAAATCCCCTTTATTTTTGTCCAATGTATGTTAAATTTTTGGATTCAAAACCCATTCATAAACCATGCATTTTAAGTATTTAGTTTATTCATGTGTTGATAATCATCATATAGGAGTTGTACAATGTATTGAAAGTCTGGAGGTGAATAAAGTTGCAACAAAAATGTACGCTACATTGGAGGCACCTACTTTGATACAGACAATCAACCTTCTATGGTTGATCAATATCTACAATGTGTAACAGTTTATAATAGTGTTTATTGTTTGGGGCAAAGTCCCTAGATGGAAAACCTTTTATATGGCAGATATAGGGTTGTTCTTAGAAACACAACACATAATCATAAAACTGTTGCAACAACAAAAAACACTAAGATTTGAATTGATATGGTTAAATGGCCAGAATGTCATACTGGGTGTTTTGTGTCGTTAACCAAGTGTTATTGAGGTAAAAATGCCTAATTTGTCTAGTGGATACTCTATCTGGCTAACTTGAGATATATTCAGGTGGCTTCCAAATATAGGCCGCACTTAAGTTGTATGGAATATAAAGTGACGATTTAAAGATAAAGTGTACTTTTCCGCCTATATTATGCACAGACATTCTGCCAATTCTGCGACGACGATCGAAGATTCAAGTAATTTACCAAATGCAACATATGCAGAGGTCTCAATAGTTTTTCCATGCATTGATGATAATTATGATGATTGTGCTGAAGAGGAATTGTCCTTATTGCCACTATTATTGCCCTGGTTAATATCATAGTACTGACCTGACCTTGAACTCCACAGACACTCTCACCCACACACACTCTCACTCACTCACTCACTCACTCACTCACTCTCTCTCACACACCAAACACACACACACACACACACACACACACAATACTTAGACAGACACACATAGACACACAGAAACTCCTGCTGCTGTATTTATTAGAGTCATATTCAACCCTTATCAAGTCTGAATAGAGTCCAGGACACACTTTCAGGACAGTAGGGCAACTCCTAACTCGTCGTCTGAGAGAGCTCAACTAGAGCTAAGGTTAAGACAATAAGACACCTCCTCTTCTCTGGTCAAGGTACCAGTTCAAACATTAGCTCGTCCGTTATTTCCACTAACCCTTAATGTTTTACGAGACAATAATCAATCCGGCTGTAGAATCATGCCCGTCTCGGGTATAAGAGTAACTCTGCTTCTTCTGCCCTCCACTCTGTCTTAAACAAGCTGAGTCGAGCTAGGCCGCTGAGGTGAAGAAGGACTCCGTCAGCGGTCCCCTCGATCCCTACAGAGCCACCCCACCACCAGCGCCACCAGCACTAGTTCAGTAATCATCAGGTTCCATGGGCCTGATGAAGATGGAGCTGGAGGACACGGAGGCCAGCCTGATGGACAAGGGGAAGGCGGCGGCGGTCCCCCGATTGCCCAACCGTTACGAGAAGATCTTCCAGCCGTGCCTGGCCGAGCTGATAGGCACCATGTTCTTCGTGTTCATCGGCTGCACGTCAGTCATCGAGAACGTGCCGGCGGCCGGGAGGCTGCAGCCTGCTCTGGTGCACGGTCTGGCCGTGGCTATCATGGTGGCCGTCATGGATAACATCAGGTGATTAAAGGTTTTAATTATAGCTTCATCCTGGAGCCACTGTTTGAGTTGCAAGACGTGTTGCCGGTTTCTAAGGCAACTGAATACAAGTGCAGCAAGGGTGAATAGAATGAACTAGAATGGAATGCAATGGAACTTAATTTAATTTAGTTGAGTTGAATTAAATTTTATTTTATTTAACCTAATTTTATTTCATTTCATTTATAAAAAAAATCCCAGTCCTGTTAAGCCGTATGTATCTATTTAGGTGCAGTCGTCCATGTGTCCGCTGACATTTCTGTGCTATATCTCCTCCAGTGGCTCTCACTTCAACCCTCCCTTCACCATCGCCATCTACCTGTGTGGAGGCATGGAGCTGGTGATGGTCGGCCCCTACCTCGCCAGTCAGCTGATTGGAGGAGTACTAGGAGCCGGCATGTCAAAGGTCGGCCTCCAAGCATTTTCTAGCATTTCAGACAATGCATATTGGAAGACAATCCTTGATACACAAACGTTTGATCCAAATACCTGAAAATCATGAAATAGAATATAACTGTATTTGTCGCTCTATTTGATTTGCCCATGTACAGGGCTGGCATAATCAGTGTAACTGCCATCATAAACATGAAGTGTAGATATAAAACAATTAAAAAACTAGTACTACTACTTCTACAGCTACTACTACAACTACTAAAAATAATAATATTACTACTGCTACTACTACTACAAATAATAATAATAATATTAAATAATATTATTACTACTACTACCGCTAATATGTAATTAGAATATGAAACACTATTATTATCATTTTGTTTCCATCAGTTCACAATCGTAACCCTTCTTCTGTCTGTAGCCACTAATACGTTTACAAACCAAAACAAACGTTTCCCCATCGACTAACATTGACATCCAAGGCAGCTCATCCCATGCTCCTCCCACCCCTGACCTCCCTACCCCCCCCCCCCCCGATGCCTGACAGCTCATGGTCCCGGCCGACCGCTACCGCAATGCCACGGGCGCCGCCTTCGACATCCTGAAGACGGAGTCGCAGCTGCCGGGCGCCATCTTCGGCGAGATGGCCATGACCTGCCTGATCACCATGGTGGTGCTCCTGGTGGCAGTGAACCCCAAGACCAAGACCCCCCTGGCCCCCTTCCTGGTGGGCTGCACCGTCATCATCAACGTCCTGGCCGGGTAACGGAGGCACCACACACACACACACACACACACACACACACACACACACACACACACACACACACACACACACACACACACACACACACACCTGTGTAAACCTACATGTATACTGTATATACATATAGATATGTACACAAACATATCCGTACACACAAATGCACACATATGCACACAAATGTATCGACTCACATCTGCACACACATATCAGCAAACACACACACACACACACACACACACATACACACATATGCACACAAACATACAGTATCTGAAAACATATGCACACACATATACACACACACACACAAACATATATGCAGACATATGAACACAAACATATGCAAACACAAATACACAGACACAAATGCAGACACACGTGCACACAAACACGCGCACAAATTAATTGTCAAATATCAACAGATAGTGTCTCACCACTAAATTCATTAATATTCACTGTATCTTAAATAAACAATATCTAAAGCTGTTTATTCACTCATTTCCTCATTCACTCCTTGGCTGATCTCAGCGGGGACGTGTCGGGGACCTGCCTGAACCCGGCCAGAGCCTTCGGCCCGGCGGTGATGACCAACTACTGGACCTTCCACTGGGTGTACTGGGTGGGTCCCATCGGGGGATGCTTGGTCGCTGCTGCACTGCTCAGGTGAGGGGCCAACACGCAAAGTAGCTCAGCTTTCATTGAGGAACATCTTTGAAATAAAACAATTTCTAAGTACAATTTCGAAAACTAATTTAAAACCGTTTTTTGGTTTCTTCCCAGGCTGATCCTCGGAGATGAGAAGATAAGATTGATCAATAAGTGATCCCTCTGAGATATTCGTTTGGTAGCGGTATGCTGTTTGAGACGAGGGTTCCTGATAGGATGTCCCACTCCACGGTTGTTACGCCATGTCTTGAAGCTCCTGTGGTACTTATGTTGTCTGTGTTGTTAGTGTTATTATTGTTATATTTTCTGTGCATAAACCTAACCTTTTAACTAAACTATATGTGTCGTCTCATTTGTACCAGGTATTAATATCAACTAGTCACCGTCAACTTTAACAAGGTCCTTAAACATATGGGCATAAAGCCATCAAAAGGACCTTGACCCATGTCTGCAGTTGTGCTTTGTGTGAACCTTTGCTTGGAGTCATGATGGAATACAATATTTTCCTTTGGGCATAGAAATCTAAAGATAAAATGTATACCACTACTACTACCACTACCACTACCACTACCACTACTACTACAACGTCTTCTAATAATAAAAGTGTCTACTACTACCAATATTAATGGTACTACTTCTACTAAGCCCTCCAAAAGGGACCTCACTGAACAGC
This sequence comes from Gadus macrocephalus, assembly GCF_031168955.1. NCBI lineage: Eukaryota > Metazoa > Chordata > Actinopteri > Gadiformes > Gadidae > Gadus > Gadus macrocephalus. Next base: position 10,228,045 of record NC_082399.1, read on the forward strand.
ATGTAAACACGCAGATGCACCCTCACAAGGGTCCTCCTTCTAAGACCCACATCCCAACGAGTGAGGCCAGATAACTGTCCACTCTGTGTGACGCTGTGGGCCTCCGAGCCCCCCCTAGAGTTGACCCTCTGCTCCCGTTCCCCCTGGCATCGTCTGTCTTCATCCTGTTCAAGACGCTATCGTTTTTAGGGTGTTTAAAGGTGACATTTTGAAAATCTGCGTCTTCTGACATCACAAGTGGGCGTGTCCACTTAGATATGTGCTGGATATATCAGTCTACCAGCCTACCAGGTGGACTGTAGCAATCGTTGCTCATCTATCTCTCATACATCTAGGTCAGGGGTCACCAACCTTTTTGAACCTGAGAGCTACTTCATGGGTACTGAGTCATACGAAGGGCACCGAGTTTGATACACTCTTCTGAAATAACAAATTTGCTCAGTTTGCCTTTAGTTATATATTATTACGAATGAATAATGATACTCATCTATGTGAAGACACTGATCATGTTAATGATTCCTTACAATAATTATCAACAATGACTTAAAAAAGGTGGGAAAGAGTTGTTCAAGAATGAGTTGTGCTATGTTTAGAACAGGCCTGCGGGCGCCTCATATGGTCCTCGCGGGCGCCGTGTTGGTGACCCCTGATCTAGGTGGACACGCCCACTAGTGATGTCAGAAGAGGCTGATTTTCGAAACGGCTGGTAACGGCTAATCACTCACTCACCTGGTGGTCTAATATGTCACCTTAAAGGCCTCCACACACCGGCGCCACAGCGCAGCGTCGCGTATTTTACGCGCGTCAAAAGCACGCCCCTAGCACCAACAGGAGGCGGCGCGACGGCCGTGCTGCAGTATCAAGTCAGGAAGTCACCTGTCAATCAACCGCAGCAAAGAGGTGAGTAGCCTATTGTAGCCTAGTTTATTTATTTTCCATCTTTTTGGCTGAATAATTTGAAAAATGTATAATCTGCGAAGTGAAAGTATGTTTTCAAGCATCAGATCAACTTAGTTTGTAGGGCACTTTATCGTTTTATTTACTGTCATTTCTTATTTATTTTATATTTTGCCATTATTCATCTATTGCATCAACAATCTCAATAACTGCAGGACCTTCTATTAAGACTTTTTGGTATATAGTGCAGTCACCTTTTAAGGCCAATTGTTATTGTGTGTATTTATTGTATTGAGCTCCTGGATGGCTTTATTGATCCCCATTGGGACCAATACAGTATCTATCTATTTATCCATCTATATAGCCTTAACATAGCCACACATTTACATGTATGCAGCCAGTAGTTATCCATTTTAATTGAGCAAGCTCTTTTACATTTTATTGAGTTTTTTTTATTTCAACAGAATAAATAACTGTTGCCAGACAGAGGGGGGCTGCCCTTCTTCTCCTGCGCTGTAGGCAGGCAAGGAGAAGACGAAGGGTTTGGGTGCACCCCATCAATGAACAGAGACAAGAACAGGGGGTATGCCACAATCTGGTCCAGGAGCTCCGTGCAGATCCTGAGAGGCACGCCAATATTTAAATTCGCCACTAAGTGTGCAATGGCAGAACCATATGGTGCAGCCTATATGATGACCTATAATCTAGTTATTATCCCTCTCTGGTATACTCTTTTGCATATATATATATATACTTTTTTTTATCCCTCGGGATAAATACAGTGATGTTATTGCTGTGCTGGATTCAGTAGCCAGTGTATTTTATTTGAGTGCTCGAGACACTTAATGTTATTTTTCCTTAAATCCAGAGAGACAGTTAATACATGATCTGATACCAGAGAGACAGTTAATACATGACAATGCATTTTTTAGCTTTGCCTGTGTTTTCTTTTACTTATCTATTTTATTGTATGAGAATGTTTCTATGTGAAGCACTTTGAGTCTGCTTCATGTATTAAAAGTGCTATATGAATGAAGTTGCCTTGCCTTAAATAAAAAAATATATATTACAAGTAATCTGGTTTCTACCTACATGGTGTGATTATATGTGACTTGATTTCGTCTATTTCCCATTATGGTTAATGGTTTGGGTACTTCGTTGATTTCTCACCTGAAGATCCAATCTCCAGAGCTATGGCTCGCCAGGCAATGACCTTTTTGGAGTTGTCTTTGTAATGACGGGTACTTTGGTCATGCAATTCGACATATTTTTCCACCTCGACGACCAGTCTCTCATCGTCCATTCTCGTAATTGTTTCTCTCAAACGAAAGAGGGCGACATCCAGTGGTGAGGGGTAGATATGGAGGTGCCTACGGGACCCGGGATGTACAAACCAGCTTTTACAAAGCGCTTTTTCAGGGGCGGCGACGCTCGGGAATAGAACATTGGCTCGAAGAGTAGTTGGGCGGCGCGGCGCGGAACGCTGCCGCGCGTCTAGTCGGCGCCGGTGTGGGCTAGTACACCCGGATTAATGGGGGCAGACTTTTTGACGCGACGCTGCGGCGCCGGTGTGTGGAGGCCTTTACTCATGGCCGATCAGTGTTCTTTCTGATTAGCTCTTAATTGAGATCACCTGTCACGCACCGCTTTATTAAAGGTGAACACAATGGGTTTCGTTTACTTTTCGCATCGGCCTGTGTCAATCGAGGTTGAGTTTAGTGATGGTTGAAAGTTTTCGATCTAGATTGCAGATCACTATTGTCACTTTATACAAACTGAAAGTATGCGTTGTTGCGTGTTTGTTTTTGTGGGCATTTGACTGAACAGCCCAGACAAATATTGCTACCAACATGGCACTTCGAAACAGACCACCGCAGTGAGTAAAAGTTATTTTCCTTTATTAATTGTTGACGTTTTTGGGCTGTCTCCTCAGACACAAGCCATCAGTATCCCTGCTCTTTGCACCTTGACATGCATGTCACCGCTGTTTGTTAACCTAGCTTTGCTGATTTGTATCTTGTGATGTGTGTGTGTGTTTTTCTTAACAGGTGTTAGATGACTGACAAGAACTATGGGGGGGCCCCCTTTGGGCCCCCCCATACCAACTTAGTCTTCAAAGGAATCTAGTGCCATGGGACTCCGGTGTCTTCCAAACATCCTCGGAATACATGTGTATGAATGGTCCACCGAAGGGTTGATCTGGAAGCCACCACGGTCCACGCAGTAATCTGCTGCGTGGGCCGTAGTGGCTTCCAGAGCCATCTTTCGGTCTCGCAATTTTGCTTAATTCATCCGCAGTAAAGCTGCATTTGACTATTCCAGGGTCGTTTTGTACAGGCTTTCAATTGACCATGTTGACTAGTTTGTGGGAAGTTTTTTATTTTTATTTTTTACCCTTGCTTACAATCCAACGGTTGTGACCACTTATGCAACTGGGCTGTGAACCTTGCAATTCTAGTTGCATATTTGTACACGCAAGCTTGTCCATTTCTATCGCCATCACTATCACTAGCTTCAGCATTTCCTTGTAGGCCATTAGCTGACTTGTGTATTGGAGCGATGATTTGGGTATTTTAAGATGTTTGAAAACCTAAAATAAAGCAAAATGCGTGTCTGGTGTGCAAGAGCCAATTTGTTGGCTTGCAGTAGTCGAGGAGTTGCCGTAGGTCGTAAGCCATCTGGAGGTTGTGGCAATGGAGGCTTGTGGTAGATCTGCCATCCAAGAAAGGTTAATTCTTCTGAAGCATGATTAATAGTTTAGTAAATTGAATCTATTCATATAGAACTATAAAATCCAAGACTGCAGCCAGTAACTTGGATCGCAATATGTGGAAAGTATTAGTCTTCATTTGTAACAACAGAATAATTAACATGACTAACTGGGTTTCTTCCATTTTCTAACTAGGGGGACTTGACTGGTGAGTCTACTGGATTAATCAGTAGCGGTACTTTGCCCAACAGATTTGATGGCATGACTACAGGGTGACAAAGACAATTATTCCCTGCCTATCAAAAGAGACTTCTAAAACATATCTGCTAGAACAGTTCCTATACTTTTTGTATAATTTGGTCATGCTGCAAATTTACTTTTTGTAGTTGCTCCATATTTAGTTCTTTGACAGCCTCACCTGCTAGAAAAGTCTATTCAAATCGGCTAAATATAATGAACTAAATTAATAGCCATGAAATGTTGTCACTCATACTAATGGCAAATACCCTCTTTCAGTTGGTGATTCAACACTGATGTCTCTCTAGGCTTGAGGGAGAGCTCACAAGTAAATTACACAAATGTCCTGGAGCAATTGGGAATACACTTTTATTTAGTCTACCTGACCAGGGACATCTTTGAATATCCTTTGTCACCTAACCCAAACTTTTCACTCTTGTTAGGTTGTCCTTTTCTCTTGTTTTAACCCGAAAGGGCTGAAATATCAACATTTCAGGTATTCTGTTTGGATAATGTGCAAAACTTGTGGCTTCACTAATAAAAAAAATTAACAAATGTATTTTTCTTAATGTGGTTAAACTATTTAAAGATTTGTATGCAAAATATTTCTGCTCAATTTGTGGTAAATGAAACTCACATTTTTTAATTTGATAAAACACAACTATGGGTTAAAGGTATTTGCTTTGGGCATCTTTTGATATTTTTAGAATCTAGCTCCATTGCCGTTAGAAATGGTGTCTCCCAGTACTGCAAAGTGCTTCCACAAGTTTAAAAAATGGGCAGAAAAGGAACTGCCAACTAAATCTATTTAACATGGGTAGAACGTTTCCATGGAAGCTCTTGGCTGCTGGTTCCCAACACAGCTCCACTGTTAGCCTGTGACCTTGCGTTTAACTTTTTTTGACTTTTGGTGACTTTCACAAAAGAGAAATTAACTGGTTAATACAATAAACAAGACATTTCATGGTACCATTTTGAACTGTTTGTGGATATTGCATTAAATCCATATGCTTGAAACTTTTCAATAATGCATATCAACGAAACAATGGAATGAAATAAATAGTTCAAGCAATTTGTGGGACTTGGCTGCTTTTAATAATAATAATAATAATACATTTAATTTAGAGGCGCCTTTCAAGACACCCAAGGTCACCTTACAGAGCATATAGTCATCATAATGTAGACTTTTACATTATTACTCATTTTGGGGGTTATTTCAGTCTCTCCAACCTGCAGGTCGTGCGAAGAATCATGTCAATGGGAATATTCTATAAATGTCGATATCATCTCAACACTTCTGCTCCAGCCGCTGTTGAAGCGTATGAGTCCTTTGAGACCCCCTTTGATAAAAGGGGTTCTCAAATGTTGACCCTCAGTCACCTATTGCATCACTTCCTTTAGGGCTTCGGCCTTCTAATTGATAATTATAGTATAATTGAATGCCCTCTTTCATATATATGATACCTCCACCACTGGGACGTGGCAACAATTCTCCAAATCCATATGGGGGGGGGGATGCTTGTGGACAGTAGGGGTGTATACTCGACATAAATAGGAAGCAAACTCATCTCACAAATGAGTAATGACATCTCACAAATATTTATTCAATAAATTGTTTCTATCTATAATAATCCAAAATCCGTTGGCTTTTTGTCCCAGTAGGTGGCGGTATATGGTGAAAAACTATGAACCTCCACTAAACTAGAAGAAGAAGATCTCTGCATCCGGTACGTCACGGACTAGGTCACGTGTCTTGGCCCCATAACGCGGAAGCAAATCGCTCCTGTATGTTACCCTGCGCCACTGAGCAGTTTTGTATAGGAATGAATGGGCGGCCATTTTCCAGTCTATGGTCCATCCTTTATTATGTCCATGGCCGTGCTGCGTTGGGCTGGGCCCTTAGAATCAGTACCACTTTTCCCCGCCAGGCAGCGCCCCTAACTTGGCATTGCAACTTGGTTTGTGGCTTGGTGCTGACCTCTTGTGGCTATGTGCGGGAATTATACTTGTTTTTATGGCCTTGAGCGTCGAGTAGGGTCCAGCTGCAGCCCCGGAGAACAGCGACGGAAGTACTCTGGCGTGACGGAAGTGATTTATGTATGTTAATTAACTAAAGGGTAAGTAGTAAGTCTAATAAGTCTATAACGTTTGTAATGATATTTCTATTGAACTGTAGAATATAGCCTCCGACCACAAAATGATCCCAACCGTCATGGGGATGTGGAGAGAGCAGTTGGCTGACACTCCTGAGACCGGGATTCAAGTCCAACCAATGCTCTCTAATGTTTTTTTCTATATCATGTGAGTTGTAAAGTCAAGTCTAGCCGCCATCAACAAAATCGCAAATCATCAAAACTCAGACGCAGGTTCGAGTCCCAGCTCACAGGGATTAAGAATTTGCTCATCCTTTCTTGCTGAGCCTAGATTCTGTTCACCTTTGATGGAGTAAGTACCTTAATGGATACTTCTTATTTCTAGACTGTGTGAATTGTAAACTCAAGTATAACCTCCAAAACATCATGATCTGCGTCTTGGTGGTGTGGCGGTAAGGGCTGTGGGTTAACTTGACACTCTGCAGGTGCAGGTTCGAGTCCCCGCACGCACGTACGGCTAATAAGAAGCTGACCTTCATGATGAGCTTTCAGACACTATGGTTCAGGTTCCCTGCTCAGAACCAGGGTTCAAGAGGTACCTTAATGGATACATCTTATTTCTCTATCATATGAATGGTAAAGTCAAGTATAACCTCCAAGCATGCTCTGGTTAACGTCTTGGTGGTGCAGCGGTCAGGGCTGTTGGTTAACGCTCTGTAGACTCAGGTTTGAGTCCCCGCATGCACGGCTAATAAGAATAATGAGCTTTCAGACACTATGTAGGTTCAGCTGCCCTGCTCAGAACCAGGGTTCAAGAGGTACCGTAATGGATACATCTTATTTCTAACACTCTGTAGATCACTCTCACTCTGTTTCTAACACTCTGTAGTTAACACTCTGTAGACTAAGGTACGAGTCCCCGCTCACACGGCCACCAAGAAGGGAGTGTCCCCAATGTGGCAGAACCCCCCCATCCCCCCTTCAGAGGGGCTGGGAGGGGCTGGGGGGGTGTTAGGACTAAAAGGGTCTTGCTACTTTTTTTAACATTAACATTAGTAACGCCCCCCCCCACCCCATCTTTCTTGAAAGATCTATAGATCTTTCAAGATCTTTCAAGATCAAAACTATATAAAAGAAATAGATAGATATAACTATAGATAAGGGGGGGGGTTACTAATACAGAGTTACTAATTTAATGTTCAAAAAAGTAGCAAGACCCTTTTAGTCCTAACACCCCCCCCCCTCCTAAATTCTTAATCCCTGTGAGCTGGGACTCAAACCTGTGTCTGAGTTTTGATGATTTGACGATTTTGTTGATGGCGGTTAGACTTGACAACTCACATGATATAGAAAAAAACATTAGAGAACATTAGTTGGACTTGAACCCCGGTCTCAGGAATGTCAGCCAACTGCTCTCTCCACTTCCCCATGGAGATTGGAATCATTCTGTGGTCGAAGACTATTATAATCAGTTCAATAGAAATATCATTACAGATTTTATAGACTTATTAGACTTACCCTTTAGTTAATTCACATTCAACAGGAATTGAACAGGAATTGCCCAAACTTAATTTTACTCTTCTCCTTGAGCCTTACAAAATGTCTTGCGATATTGATATCCCCCTTCCCCCTGCGGACTGTTGTAGTTGTTTTATTATCTTATATTTGTGTGTATGCTATGTGTGACTGTAGGCTACTACTGCCTGTCTTGGCCAGGACACTGGAAGTGATGTTTATCTCAATGATGATTATTATTTTCAGCTAACCAGTTGCCTTGCATTTTAAAATGTCAATGCAATCATCAGCCCTGAATAACTGTAAAAGCTATTTAATAATTGATTTGCATGCATAGAATACTGCACTTTCCATTGTATAATTAACCCTGTTAATTACAACTAGAGGTTGAGCGTGCGTAATGACAGCAACCTTCCCGTTCAATCCGTAGAAGAAGTGAATCAATAACAGTTTTGTTTGTGCTATTGTTTTTGGGCCCTTTTCCAAATAATGTGGAGACAACAATACGGTAAACATTAAACAGACTTTCTTTTTTATTTTAAAACAACTATAAAATTAAACTAAACAAGAGCAGATGTGCATTTTTTTTGTTAACATAAATTACAACACTGACTTCCACGACATGCAAATGACTTTGAAAAAAATAAACCAACGAAACACTGTAGTGCACTGTCCTGCAGCCAGCGTACACTCGAACACACGGTCACAGGTACCTCTAAAGCCTGATTCAAGCTGTGCAATAACCAAACGCTTCAAGTGTGTGCTCACGGGAGTCTCAGCATAAATAGAGCATATCATCAAAAAAGAGACAGAGAATGCATAGCAAACTGTATGAACATTCAACGTCAATAACGCCAACATTAGAAAAACACCATAGCAACATCGCTACATCGTATGTGAGTCATTCAATCTGTGAAAATGGAGTCGTCAGAAAATATCTATTTACAGTCGCCGTTTAACTAACGGTACGTCTATTGTAACAAGCCGGCAACATTGAACTAAGCAAACTTCTGGAACTTGTTTGTTTCAAACAACGGACGGCATTCATGTTGACGATAACCCTGCACTGATATCGCATTTTTTAAAACCCCCTTAAATATCAGTGTACTTTAATTTTGTAGAGATTTTTGCATATTGTTGTAGGCCTACATAATGTTTTCTACAACCAATATAATCAAATAGTCCTCTATAGGGGTCTGGAAGAGAGAGCATAACTGTATTTAACTGTAATCTGCCAAACCCTGGCATAGCCTGTTGCTATCTGCATAAGTACAATCAACTGGCATGTATCATATATCTATGTTATATATCAACCTTTTAATCTATACAACTCTTGAACCTGTTCAGATAGAAAATATATATTTCTTTTTTTTTTCTTTTTTTTAACTGTATAATCAAACATAAAACAAAGTACTAATTGTTTATTTAGACCACTCGTTGCTATGACCTATGTCTCTGTCACTCCTTCCCAACAGCCACCCAGACGGTGTGTTGAGAGCAGTGCAGTCAGCACCCAGGTGCCCTGGCCCCAGACTCTCTACACAGTGATGCGCATCAATGTAGAACTGGCCCCTCGGTTTCCTCCTAAATGGACCCTCTTTTGACCTTTGACCTGAAACTTCCCTTCTCTCTAAACAGGGCGGCTTAGGAGTTCTAGCGAGCGGTGTGGGGGTGTCTGAGCCCTGGCAGTGGAGGTCGTGTGGGGGTGTGATCCGGGGGTCATCTTGGCACTTTGGTTGAAGAGAGCAAAGTGAGAGGGGGGATTTTACGGGCGTCGCCGTCGACATGGCGGGGCGCTAGGAGCCATGAGGCCGTCGGGGGGGATCAGGGGGGGGGGTTCCTACCACGCCAGAGGGGAGACCAGCCGGGGGCTGCGGGGGTTCTCGGACGCCTTGGTCTCGCCCAGGGCTCGCTGTGAAGCACACACACACGCACACGCACACGCACGTAAATACACAAACGAACAAACAGACACACACGTAAACACACATGTTAACACACACACTCGCAAACAAAAACACACACCCTGTACTGAACGTGCTCTAATCGAGTAGGAATATCCTGTTAAGAATAAAGGTCTAAATCACTTCACTTAATATTAGGACTTCAGTGGTTATTGCTAAGGGTGTTCCAGATGCTACTGTAGCAGGTTAACATGGAGGGGAGCATTGTTCATTTAGGGAGGACAAAGCACCCCTGGTTACATCTTACCCTGGTGGCTTTTTGTAACTCAATATAAAAGAGTGATCATCTCACCTCAAACTTGGACATGAACTCGGTGAAGATGCCGAAGAAGACCTCAGTGCTGGTCGCCTTGCTCTCCTCCCCGAAGTAGGAGGCCACCTTGGAGAACTCCTCCATGGCGCGGTGCTGCAGCGCGTCCAGGGACTGCACTGCAGGATGGCTGTTCTCCAGGAAGCTCTGGGGGACCGGGGTCAAGGGTCGAACGGTTGGGTCCCGAGGTTGTTTGGGTGCTATGCATTGTAAACAGTAAAGTGAAATGTTGTTTCACTTTAGAGACGTTGTTCTGTTTATTAGTGTATATATTAAGGGTTTGCATCTCTCCTTCATAGGACGATCCGATACGTATCTAGATACATGCGCGACGATCCGATTCAGGGACAATCCATTTTAATATGGAACGATTCGATGCCTTTCGATTCAATGTTCTAACGATCTGGTGCGAATGGTAACGGTTGATGAGATATGATACAATCTGATAGATACTCGTTTAATATTAGTTTAATTTTAACACAAAATAAATATATTTTTCAACCAATTTGATTTCTCTGAAAATATTTATATTTTGACGAATCAGATCACTCCCAAAAAGCTTTGTTTAGACTGATCCGATCGCTCTAAAAACAAAAAAGATTCGGCAAATTAGATGGCTTTAAATGTTCTTTGTTTTTCTTTGAGCGATCTGATTGGTCGAAATAAATAATCTATTTCGAGCGATCAGATCTCGAAACAGTTTCTAGTTTATCGAGGTACTACTTTGGCTGGAAGGATACGCTCATGACAGAGGCGAAGTGGTCCTCGGAGGTGGCAGGGATCTTTGCGCAGGCGGTCCGTATGTCCTGTATGGTGGAGTGGAGGTCAACCAGCTCCGATGTGACCGCCCTCTGATTGACTGGACGGTGACAACAACAACAACAACAACAACAACAGTATAACTAGTTAGTGGGTTCCAGTAATTCAGTCTAACAACAGAGCCCGGCCAGGACAGGACTGAGACCTGACTAACTCTGAGGATTTCACCTCCCTCTCCGTTGACATCCAACACAAACTAAAACAAAATTATTAAAAAAGAAACTTTCACCAGGGAATCTGAACAGTGTCCCTGCATATTAATCAGCCACCTGCTGGCTGTATGAGTGCTGTACCTTTGGCTGCCAGAGGCACTGTTGTGAGATCTCTGTCAAAGTTGAGCAGTTCTGGAAAGTGTTCGCAGAGAGATTTGGCCAGGATGTGAAGAAATGTCGATTTACCGTCCACCGTCTTGGTCGTACTCAGCTGGAAGAGGAGAGAGGTCGGTGCTATTACTGCAAGTTCATTGAGGAGGCTTCTATACAGAGGGACCTGTGCATCCAGGGACATGCAGATAGATGGGTTATCTGTCTTGCTAATGGAGCACTACAGGTACGGCTATGGACATCTGGCAGTCCGACAGCTGAGCACACATGTTTCTCCAGTACACTGCAGCGCTGACAGGCGTCCAGGGTACCTCTGTGAGGAAGATGATCTTGAAGCCCGTGGTACGGCTGTTCTTGGGCTGGCCATTGTTCAGGTAGTTCCCCATCGCCAGCACAAACTGGGTCGGGACACAGCACCAGAATGTCACTCACACATTCACAGGATTAGTTGCGCTTGAGTAAAGAAGAAGGAAATTATTTCGTAACTTGTAGGCTTTATGGATTACTTCGCTGTATGAAATGCAGGTATTGAACCAAATAATTATTATTATTAAATATGATAACCCTTCTTAACCCCTGAGTGGAAATATGGGTATTACAGCAGAAGTGCATAACAGTTAAAGTTATAAGACTTACAAAGTACAATCGATAAAAAGAGTAAAAATGAATGCGTTGAAAAAAGAAATGATAGAGTTGGATGAAGAAATAGTTTTGAGATCTGCTAGCCCCGCGACTAAAACCAAACGACACCCTTCCCGCTCCTGGCTGCTGGTCCTACCTCCAGGATCTTGGCCAGTTTCCTGCTGGTCCTCAGCTCAGTGGAGGCCTTGTAGATGTACTCATAGGCCACCTTGATCTCCTCAGTCTTCTCCGCTAGGGTGGTCTTAAAGTGGAGGCTCCGCAGGCGCGTCTTGTACTCTGGCACCATCAACATCTGGACGACACGGTCAAAACCCGTTGAAAACGTCTGATCTTTTCTGTTTTCCTTTTGATATGTTTAGTTTGATAATTGGCTGAGGCCCGTTCAGCAATCAGGCCTTTCACCCATGTACTTTATGGCTGTTCTAACGTAGAAAATGTGAATCAAATGTTTTATTAATTTCTAGATGGGATCAATCCGTTATTGAGTGTTAATAGTCCTGACAACCAGAGCTCCATGTCCTTCAATAACTCACACCTGTCCCTGGTTAATGTTTGAATCCAATCAAAATATAAGGTTCAAAATTTCATTGGTCAGAAACCACGCTTTTCAGACGGTAAAACCAAAGCCAAAGCAACGTCTTCATTAGCCTGGTTTACGGTATACTTACATTGCTTTACGATCTGACACTACTATAATTCTCGAGTCATCACAAAATGGCAATGGTATCAGCACCAAAATTCCCATGATGCAATTTTGGCGAACAAGCCCGAACATGACCCATCATTGGCCTTCTTTGTCCACCAGGTGGATCGGACACTGGTGCACTTTTATTAACAAGGCCACGCTTGGGCTACTGCCCTCCTACATCTGGAATCTGATCACACAGAGAAGTGTTGATTCTTACGGTTTGCGTTCAAATGATCAGTTGTTGCCGTCTATTCCATTTGCCCGCACAGAACTGGGAAAAAGGGGCTTTCATCTCCTATGCTCCTTCGACATGGAGCGTGCTGCACAACACTGGAGAATAACTGAACTAATTTCTTTGAATGCTTTTAAATCCAGGCTGAGAGCACTTGAGACGACCTCCTTTACTTGTAACTGTTTTTTTTATCATTTGATTGGCTGTCTGTATGTTGTAACTGTGTAACTTTTGCTGCCTTTTTTGCTGCCTCTTGGCCAGCACTCCCTTGATTGTTTTGTTTTTTTAAATCTCAATGGGACTTTCCTGGTTAAATAAAAAAATGAACCTGGAAGATGAAGTGGTCGGGCTCGCTGAGCTTGGCGGGGTCCTGGTCGAACTGCCGGTAGCGCTTCACCTCGTCCTCGTCGGGCGCGTACAGCAGCAGCTGCTTGATGTGGGCGGGCTCCAGACGCTCCGTGGTCACCGTCATCAGCACCTGCCGGAGCTCGGCTGGGGACAGTTTCAGGTGGGCGATCAGGATGGCTGGGGGGGGGGGTGGAGGAAGGACGGGGTTGGGGTTACAGTTATAGAGGTTCCAGGTGGAAGGGGGGGGGGGGGGGGAGGACGGGGTTGGGGTTACAGTTATAGAGGTTCCAGGTGGAAGGGGGGGGGGGGGGGGAGGACGGGGTTGGGGTTACAGTTATAGAGGTTCCAGGTGGAAGGGGGGGGGGGGGAAGCGAGGAGGAAGGAGGGGTGATGTTTAGGTTACAGTTATAGAGGTTCACGGTGTGGGGGGGAAGGGGGGGGTTAACATGACTGAAGGCTGATAGAGAGGCATGGGCTGGGGCCAGGTTGGGTTTTTAGGCCAAACCTGGATTCTTATGTGGTGGTTGTGTTTGATAATTACAATTTGAAAATTCAATCAAACTAAGAATTCATCAAGGGACACTTTTCTTTTTAACAGAGCTGGCACTTTGAGGTTTGCGGATTGACCTCGGGTCGTCCCACAGACCGCCACCCGCCACCCCCAGCCGGCTACTCACAGGCGTTGTAGGCCTTCTTATGGGACAGGATCTCCACCACGTCCTTCTTTTTAAAGTTCTCAGGCAGGAAGGTGGGCTCTGGGGGGGACACTGATACATTCAATAACACGGTAAGGTTACGTTCTCCAGGCACCGAGAGAGGACACTACACACACAGAGAGACACGCACACGCACACACACACACACACACACACACACACACACACACACACACACACACACACACACACACACACACACACACACACACACACACACTCTCTAGAGGTAAAGCAGGTTGTGGAAGGTCAACGGAATGGAACCTTTGTGCAAAGCTCTGTCATTGCACACACAATGTATCTGCCTCTCATTTTATTGGATTTTTTTTCAAAATAAAAGCCAAGTCGCCTTTTTTCCTCAATGACAGAGCTTTGCAGTGGAGGAGGTATAGGAGGAGGAGCAGGAGGAGCAGGAGGAGGTGGTGCCTCATGGAGAATGGATTTGATCAGGAGGCCAAGGCTGCTTAATGATGAACATGGAGACTCTAGAGGTAACAAAACAACATCAATTACAAGGACATTTTCCAACAACAAACACTGGTCAGATATATGAAGGGCTCTAGCACCATACAAGCCCTCAGGGGTCATTTGATGTAACGATGACGGTGATGATGATGGTGATGATGATGCAGTGAGCCTACTGAACCTACTGGATCTGCGCTGAGTCCCAAAGTGCAGCTCCAGGTCCAAGTACTTCACCATGTCACTCAGCTTGTCGTAGTCTGAGTCCTCTCCAAGCTTCACAGGAAAAACAAACAAACAGGACACTAACTTTATTTTTGGGTCTGACGTATTCCATTGCATGTTGAGTGTTCTAATTGTATACACAAGGGGCCTGCTGGCTGGTTTGAATCTGTGCCAATACCAGTGTGAGCCACAAGAAACATAAAAAATGCAAGAACCGCCATTTCACAATAGAATGTGCTGTCTTTGCATAGATACATTTTTTATTATTCCTAAACAGGGTTCAAAACAATATGTGAGTTTGTGTGCGTGTGTGTGTGTGTGTGTGTGTGTGTGTGTGTGTGTGTGTGTGTGTGTGTGTGTGTGTGTGTGTGCGCGTGTGTGTGTGTGCGTGTGTGTGTGTGTGTGCACGTTGACATCCAACCCCACCTGTCCCCAGATGGTGCCCTCAGACTTCTCCACCTGCTCCCAGCGCAGCCTTTTGACGCTCATGTGGTTGGACTCTGAGGGGGTGGGGCTGGCCCTGGGCAGGGGAGGGGGCTCGCAGGGGGGCAGGGGGGGGGCTGGGGGAGGGGCTACCTGGGGGGAGAACATCAACAAGCTCAACCTCACCATGAACTTAAACATTAATCTTCATCAGCATCATCATTATAAATACTATCATCTCTATCATCATCATCATCATCATCATCATCATCATCATCATCATCACCACCAACCCCCACATCACTATTGTCACCATGAACACTATCATCTTCATCATTATCACTATCATCCTCTTCAGTATCATCACCATTAACCCCATCATCTTCATCATTATCACTTTCATCACCATTAACCCTATCATCTTCATCATTATCACTATCATCCCCGCTATCATCCCCCTCATCACTATCCTCCTCTTCAGTATCAGCACCGTTAACCCTATCATCTTCATCATTATCAATATCATCGCCATCACCACTTTCACAGCAACATCACGAGAGACCGGGAGACGCAGGTCTGCGCTCATACCAGAGAACCACCTGAACACTGAGCAATCTGTTCAGCATCTTCTAATCTGCGTATCATCCAAATAGATACAGTACACTTTTGCACCTCTGTTACTATGGCATCGCTTCCCACTCTGCCGTTGCAACAACGCTGCATAATTTATAGCCTTGTATATGTGAACCTTAACGCCCGGGTTAATTTAAACGATAGCGGCTACATGTCAGTTTGAAAATCCACTTTATCCTGTAACGTTAAATCAAAGGTAACATGCATTCCCTACTTGGATTATCCTTATTATTTACAACACATCGATTTTATGATAGGGATTCTATAGGGGAAAATGTGAATTAAAACTTTGATATATTAGAGCATACAACCATAAGAGTGACCTCACCCTCTGTGGGGGCAGCTCCATCAGGGGGGCGTCGTAGCTCTTGTGTGTGAGCAGGGTGGTGCGGGTGGTGTGGGCGGTGGCGGGGCTGCGGCCCAGAGAGTGGCTCTGGGTGTGGGGGGGGGCGGGCTCCTGGGCCGAGGGCGGCAGCGGGCCCTGGTAGCTGTGCTGGTGGTGCAGCTGGTGGTGCCGCTGCAGCACCAGGTGGCTGGGCCTCAAGACCTGGGGCGAGGGCTGGGGCGAGGGCTGCCTCAGGGGCTGGGGCGTGCTGATCTGCCGCGGCAGGTGGGGGGTCCGGGTGGACGGCTGGGACCGCCGGCCCGCCAGCGTCTGGGTCCCCGAGCGCGGGATCCGGGCGAAGGTGCCCTGGAACCGCTGGGGGTCGTGGGTCATGCCCGCCGGCGGCGGCGGCTCCTCCTCCTCCTCCTCCCTGGGGGGCGGGGCCTGGTGGAGCCGGGGCCGTCCCGACAGCAGCAGCCTGGGGGGCGGCGGCGGCGGCGGGATGATGGGGTGCTGGGGGTGGAAGGCCATGCGGGCGCGGGGGATGTGCTCCGGGGAGAAGCGCACGGTCGGGTGCGGGTCGGTGAACTGGAAGGGCGGCGGGATGGGGGACGCGAAGGAGGGCGGCGGCGGGGGGCTCTGGGAGGGGGGCGGGGGGATGGGCTCGGAGCCCGAGGAGAAGGAGGTGATGTCGTCGCTGCTGCTGCGGCCGTCGCTGCCGTCGCTGCTCAGCTGGCGCGGCGCCAAGCAGGGCTCCTGCTCCTCCTGGTAGCTCATCTGTACCGGGGGGAGGGACTTCCTGTCACACGCACACACTTCCTGGGCGTCGGGTTTACACTTACTGTACGTCTGCTTTGTGCTACCTGGGTGTGTCCACATCACATCATTACATCTACTTACCAGTTCCCGTACAGCTGCCTAACACTTCCTGTCTGTCTGATCCCCAGTGAGTGTCTAGCGGCATCTCTTACTGTTTTTCTAATTCTTACTTTGTACTATCTACCTCCCGCCGTCTGTACAACTGTCTCACACTTCCTGTCTGTCTGACACCCACTTAGTGTCTATCTGCATCTCTAACTGTCTGTCTGATTCCCACTTAGTGTCGATCTACATCTCTTACTGCGTGTCTAATTCCCACTTAGTGTCTATCTACATCTCTTACTGCGTGTCTAATTACCACTTAGTGTCGATCTGCATCTCTTACTGCGTGTCTAATTACCACTTAGTGTTGATCTGCATCTCTTACTGTATAATTGCTCATTTGACAGCAAATCAAATTGCTACTTCGTATACATCTACTTCCCACTCCCTGTATGGCTGCTTCAGGACTGTTAAATGTCTGTTGTAGGTCTCTTTCCTATAAACCTGTTTCACAGAGTGCTCATCAAACTGATTCCACGAATGACCACGGCAGTAAGAGGTAACAGACTAATTGGTGAAGTCCACTGGTGAGAAATCTGCTTACTCCCAGACTTCCACCGCAAACTTTCCTGGGGTCTAACGAGACGCCCCGTCAGCTCTTTCTCTACCTCCCCCTGTCTACTGCAACTCTCCTGACACCCTGGTGGCGTCACTGAGATACACGGCTCTCATAGCAAGCAGCCGTTTTAATGGCTGCGCGGTAGCCACTGATGGTCCATCATCCCTGGGGTTGAGGAGTGCTTCGCTACGGCCTCATCGCTACGTGTTTCCTGAGTCTCAAGTATCAGGCGTGGTCCTCACTTACCTTGAAGCTAAGTCACTTTATTACTTTATTACTCCTAAATTTGTTTCTTGTATTCGTAATATATTTGTAAGAAATATGTTACAGCTATGGTTCAATTAGGAATGCAAAAAAGTACAGCTTACTTTACTTAATCACAATTAGATACAATCAGAGGATATTTATTAGTGTAGATTGGTTATTATAGTTGTAATAATAATTATGAGATATAACTATTACTGTTATTATTATTTATTGTTTTACTTACAGGCCCATCTCTTCTTCTGAAACCATGACAACCACCTTGAAATATCTGTTCATGTGACACAAGTGTTCATCGTAGTGTACATTAGCATGGCATCTAACGTCACGTGAAGCACCACAACTTAAAGATAGAACGCATCAAAATAATCAAATGATTAGTAACATGAAATACACACTGACAATAATCGGATCATTATCTGTTATATACAAAAATTCACAAACAATATCGTGCAAACTCCCAGCACAACAGAACATGGCAATAGTGCTTGCACATCGCCTCCATTTTGGAAGCGTAGGAGCAAGGGATAATTTTTTTGTGATTAACCGTCAAAGGACTTGTCTTAATGGAGAGACATTGCTGTCTTTGAGACTCATGAGAGACGTGTCAAAAACAACATTTTCATTAGCCGAAGTTTTGGTATATTTACGTTAGTTTACGATTGTCACACTAACACCTCTCTGGAGTACTCTCAAAATGGCCGAATTAAGTGTCGACCGAACAAAACATCCCATGATGCACTCTGCCGTACAAGCCCTACACCGTCCTAAAACAACATGTATCATCACGGCACGACGAAACGCTTTCAGGCGAGCACACGTCATATACAGGCGCCCCCCCGCGGCCCTCCTCACCTCCTCGTAGTCGTTGTCGGCGGGGGGGGGCAGGCCCTCGTCCATCAGGGTGACGCGGTGGCCCAGCTGCTCGCTCAGCGCGTCCAGGAACTTGTCGGTGTCGCGGCTGCGCGGCGGCCGGGAGAAGGTGAAGAGCTTCTTGCGGCGGCCCAGCGGGCTGAGGCCCCCGCTGCTGCCGTTGGAGGGGTGTGGGGAGGCGGGGGGGCTCTCCAGGCTGACGTAGGGGTTGGACTCCTGGCTGCCCTGGTGGTACAGCTCGTACACGGGCGTGGGCAGGGGCTCCTTCCAGGACAGGGACAGGCCCGACTTGGTGTGGCTCCCTGTTTGGGGGGGGGGGGGGGGGGAGAGGGGGGGGGGGGGAGAGTCGGGGATGAGGCGGGAGTCCTGTGAACGGTGGCTCCCCGCGTCTCGGACAGGGACGCCACAGTCTCACTGTTGCATGCTGGGGGGTTACCTTTGACCTCTGGGTCGATAACAGGCTGACAGAGACGTGGTCGCCATGGTGATACGCAAACACACTGTTCCCTTTTTCTCTCCGAAGTGTTGCCACGGCTACAAGCCACAAGCCATATCGTAAATGTACACGTGTCTGGACATCTTTTGACGACTTATAGGTCCAAGGTTTTGTTTGTGTGTGTGCGCCTGCAAATGTCTCTCTTTTATATGTGTGTGTGTGTGTGTGTGTGTGTGTGTGTGTGTGTGTGTGTGTGTGTGTGTGTGTGTGTGTGTGTGTGTGTGTGTGTGCGTTTATATGTGTGTCCATATGTATGTGTGTGCGTGTGTGTGCACGACAGCGGCTTCGTTGGTACCTGTCAGCGGGGGGAGGGTGAGGGGGGAGAGCGAGCGCCCTCGGTAGGGCTCGGCCTGGCCCCGCCCCTCCGGGGCTGGCGAGGGGGGGGCGGCGGCGTGCGGGGGCGAGGCGCTCTTGGTGGCGTACACGTTGCCCAGCTCCGTGTACAGGCCTGACATCTACGGGGGATGGAGGCGTGACCAGCGGGTTAGCATGGCGGCGGCTGGAAGCTTGACGTGCACAAC
The DNA here is from genome assembly GCF_031168955.1 of Gadus macrocephalus. Lineage (NCBI taxonomy): Eukaryota > Metazoa > Chordata > Actinopteri > Gadiformes > Gadidae > Gadus > Gadus macrocephalus. The sequence goes on from NC_082399.1 coordinate 10,247,241, forward strand.
ATGGCCGCCTGGCTGCTCGGTGGGCCGTCACGCCGTGAGCAAGCAACAAATGGTTGCTAACGGCGGCGAGAAATATGGACAACGCCGCTCAATTGGGTTCAGTTTTTTGTCATTAAGCATTGGCATAAATGTGGACCTTGACGCTTAAAGTGGTTTTCACTGAAGTTGTTCATTTGAAGAGTTGGATTATATTTAAAAAAAAATGCGTAATATCCAGAACAAACAGGCAGCCAGGAGATGTTGAATCGCAGTAAAACATGAACGTAGATCAACCGACCTTGGAAAGGACACACAAACTCCAGAAAAGGACAAACAAAGCAAACACGACCCGCATGGCTGTTGATGAAGACGTCATCAACCCCCATGCCGGTCGGTAAACCCGTTGGGTTTCACGGGACGGGACGGGACGGGGGGGGACGGGACGGGACGGGGGGGTGGCGGGGGGGCGAAGGGGGAGCGGAATGGACGGATACCCACGTTTTTCATGTCGGGGGACTCTGGGAACGAGGTCCCGTCTCCGCACTCCCTCTCCTCGGGGCTGTCGGGCGCTTCGACATGAATCCCTAAAGCACAAGAGGGCGTCAGCGGCGGGACTGGAGCACGTCGGCCCCGCCCTGTTCCGCTCCGGCCTCCTGCAGCCCCGGGCCCCCGCTGGAGGAGGGCCCAGAAGGAGAGGAGGAGGAGGAGGAGGAGGAGGAAGGGGGGGGCCGGACGGAGCAGCATGGATCAGCGCTCTTAAACACACGGTGGGGGGGGGGGCGATGGGGATAGTGAAACAGGTGGGTCGCCCCGATGAGGCTCTATAGCTACAACGCTTCTATTCTTAACAGCGTGGGAATGCATCGGGTGACACATAAGCGTTGTAAGGTGTATGCGTGATGCAATGGGGTCAATATCGGCGCCACGCTGTGACGTCGTTGTCCTCCATTGGCTGCAGGAAGCCAGCGTGTGTGGCTGAATTCAAAAGGCAGCAGAGCCGACCGTTGGTACTGCCTCCAAAACGCAGACAGCAGCTGAGTGCGGACATGGGTGCTAGCCTGTCTGTTTTCATACTCTTATGAAACACACTCCCGTGAACACGACGCACACTCCCACGCCTCTACAGTCGATCTTTGCCCACGAGGATCCCGTAGGCACGCGGGAAGAGCAACCGAATAATCCCATCCACAGACGAAGTGACCCCTGACCTCTTTGGGTCATGTGATCCTCATGTATCACCACTAAATGCAATTCATCTCCATGAATTGCATTTCATCCTCACTTCGTGTCGCTTCCCTTCTGTGTCGTTGTTGACCTTGTTGTCGCTGGCGTCTGAAGGCCAAAGAGAGATCTAGCTCATGCTCAGTCCTACTTATTGTGGAGAGGGTCCAGGTTAGGGACACACAGACTCACACGGTCTGGGTTCGAGCACTATTTTAGGATGAGCATCCCTGAGCGACATGCCTCACCCCTGACATGCTGTTTCTTAAGCATTTACTTAACAGATTACCCCAACATTTTATTTAGAAAGGAATTGTTAAACCAATATTGGCAATATTATTAATATCCCATTGTGCCCTAAAACAGGTTTGTGAGCACAATAGGATATTAAAAACACACACAATTGGTACACCTTGCGCCCCCCCACCCCCGTATTGTCCCCCTGCATGAGGCCAATGCCGTGACCGCCCCCTGGTGACAGCGGGCGGGGGGCCGGAGTGTGACAGAGGCCTGCGGTGGGCCGTACCCATCCCCAGGTGGGTCCCGATGATGCAGTCGTCGGAGCTCCTCTCCTGCATGCTGCTGCGGTACGACGTGCTGCGCACACGCACCGAGCTGCTCCGACGGTGGTGCTCCGTCACCACAGGCTCAGGCTCCACCGCCGCTACACACACAGAGACGCACGCACACACACGCGCACACGCGCACACACACACACACACACACACACACACACACACACACACACACACACACACACACACACACACACACACACACACACACACACACACACACACACACACACACACACACACACGAACGCAAGCATGCAAGCAAGCACACACACACACACACACACAGACATATTAAGAAAAAACACATGCATATAGACATTCACAAGCCCAATGCATGATTGCATGCTTGGACAAATGGTCATGCACACATCCAGACACACACAAACACACACACATAAAGGATCACTTTTTTATGTTTGATATTTATATATGCAGTTGCCTCCAGATATCACTGGGAATACAGATGTACATTTCATTGAACGGTCATTAACATTGTCCAGGATCTCCCTAATGCAATGTGTGATCAAGCACGCCAGTTCAGAGAGCATATGGTCTCGCTCTCGGCTCTCATCCCTATACTACTCCCTCACACTCCTCACTTAACTCCTCCTCTCCCCACTCCCCTCCTCTCCTTACCACTTTCCTTTCCTCACTCAGTCCTCTGCTCTCCTACGTCACTCCCTTGCTCCCCTCCCCTCTCCTTCCTCACTCCTCTCCTTCCGCCCTCCCCTGCTCTCCGCCTCCACTTTACTCTCCTCCCTCACTCCTCTCCTCTGCACTCATCTCATATCCTCACCTGCCCCCCCCCTCCCTCGGTTTCCTCCACTCGCCTCCCTTCCCCCTGTCTCCTCCTACTCACCACCCCCTCTCCTCCCTCTCCTCCCTTTTATCATCTCCTCTTCGTACTAAGGTAGTCTAGACTTCACCTCAGTTGTCCTTCCACTGTCTACCTGCCAGTTAAACCAATAGACAGGCGAGCGTGCGGTCGGTGACTTCCAGTCATGCTAGCGCATCAAACGCCGCTCACTCAAACCAAAGAGGGAGACGCACGGGCCTTACGTGTGGGCTGACCGGCGCTCTTGAAGCCCAGGAAGCGTGAGATCTTGCCCTGGCAGCGCTCCTGCTCCTCGTAGGTCAGCAGCTGGTAGATGAACTGCCAGATGAGCTGCTTGGCCGGGGTGTCCAGCACCGGGAACACGTCGACGATCAGGGTGTCCACGTTCCTGGAGGAGGGGGCCCGCGCATGGCACACACACACACACACACACACACACACACACATGCACACACGTATAGACAATCACATAGACAAACATATTGACACACACACATACATGTATAGAAAAACACATGGACACACACACACATAAGGACAAACAAAATCACACATAAAAAGACAAACACCCACCCACACACATAAGCTCAAACCCCCCCCCCCCCCCCCCAACACACACACACACACACACAAAAACAAATAGACAAACATAAACACACAGACACAAGCACACACACACACACACACACGAATACCTTAAATACATAAGCATACATTCCATAATGTTTTAACATAGTATTTGAGCGTTTGAGTTGATTGGTATTCAACACCAGGGGTATGCTATAGAGTCAACTCGGTTTCTTTGTTCTGAGACGTGACTGTCGGGGGAGTGGAGCACTAAACATGTACATTCAATTGACATGCTATTCAGCTGAATACTGGTCTCCAGCATTCCTTTGCACTGTAAGTAGACTGAGCCCACGTCCTTCCATTCTCTGCTGTTCTGCTTGATCCATGGAGGATAAAGAAACCAACGGAATCGAGCCGCCAAAGTGTGTTTGCGCGTGTGCGTGTGCGTGCGTGGCATGGCGATTCCCTTTGGCATCCCTGCCTACCTCCTACATACAGCATACGTGGAAGTACTAATGACATACACTTAGACTGCTACCAGCATGTCTGCTCTAATGCAGTCAGTGCTTCAACCCTGCTTAACCTAACGATGGCTCCAGGTATACCAAACATTTATTTTGTATCTAAATCATTCAAATCCAAACTGTGTGTGGTTGACAGCTGGTTTAAGCAGCCTCACCTGGCCTGAGTCAGACTGATGGGATTGGGGGGGTTGGGTAAGGCTGCACACCTGTCATGCATTGAGCGATCAATGAGCACAGGTTCAACTAGTTAAACAGTCACCGCACACTCTAAGCAAAGGGTTTCCATAACTTGTTCATGATGTAACCACCAGTGGGGGTACTTTGGCCATGGAACCATCAAATATTCAGTGCAGTAAAATAAATAAAACATTGTCATTTTCATTGTCCAAGGAAAGACTCCATAGAATTGAGCATTAACATTTTCTTTTCTGTGCAATAGTCCCGTTTTCACCTAGTAATATATTTTTTTATCATTGTGGCAATCCCACAGATTGGCAGATTGGTTCCTCACTGTCGCCCACGGACGGGTTGCGGCCCTCTTGAACCCCACTGTCCTAGCCCCTCTACGGTTCTATCTCCGGTGCCCCGGCACTAACCTGTGCTGGAAGAACGTCTCCAGGGCCTTGCAGACGGCGTAGCGCTCCTGGACCGTCAGAAGGTGGTCCAGCTGCTGGCTGAAGGTGCGGCCGTGCACCTTGATGCTGGGGGGCAGGATCTCCGCTACCCACTGCAGAGAGCTGAGGGCCGGGGAACTGCAACCGAACAGTGGTCTGTTAGTATGGTCTGTTAGCATGGTCTGTTAGCTTGACCTGTTAGCATGGTCTGTTAGCCTGACCTGTTAGCATGGTCTGTTAGCTTGACCTGTTAGCATGGTCTGTTAGCCTGACCTGTTAGCATGGTCTGTTAGCATGGCAGCGCCACCAAGTTCGACATCAGAAGTGTACTCTTTTAAATGTGACCATCATGTTCCAAACAAAAATGCATCCAACTTCACATAAAAGATGTCAAAAAAATCAGTACGTTTCTAGACGTGGATTTGAGGCCAGACTGAACCCTTGCACTTCCCATCAACACTCTGTACTGCAGGTATGCCACCAACAACCTGGAGCCGACTTCACTTCCTGACGACATTGTAACCACCGGCCAGTGACTCCTCATTCTAAATTATTTTCTAAATCCCACCCCACAGAGTTTTAACAAACACGTCCACTGCTCCACCACTGTTCATCTCTCTCCAAGCCCTTCTCTACATATAGTCTATGATCTCCCTCCTGGACTAGCTGCCCACCCACCAGCGTCGCGTCTAATGAGTGTTTCGTCAACTTTTTCATTCAGGCGTGAAAACGCCGGCAGAATATTAATAAGCTCCTCCGCCGCCACCGGACTTCCAACGGGCTCTGTCCAAATGAACAGAGCAGCCAAGCTTCAATCTCTCGACGGTGAGGCCAACATCCATCCAACAGAAAGCTTTCTATTAGTGCTGCTGGTCAGGACCTGGAGCGTGGCACGGCAGTGGGGGCCAGCATGGAGCCCCCGGAGTCCTCGGGGTCGCTGTGGTCCGAGTAGCAGTAGTCAGCGGGGCCGTCCTCCACCACTAGGGTGGGCATGGCCCCGCTGCCCTGCAGCATGGACACCACCTTCTCATGGGAGCAGTTCCTGGAGAGAGAGGAGAGAGAGAGAGAGAGAGAGAGAGAGAGAGAGAGAGAGGAGAGAGAGAGAGAGAGAGAGAGAGAGAGAGAGAGAGAGAGAGAGGAGAAATAAAGACAAAGACAAAGAGAGGGAGAGGTGGGTGGTGAGAGAGAGAGAGAGGAGGGAGCAGAGTTAGACAAGCAACAAAAAGATAATTAGGCTCTCTTTTCAGAGCACGTCCACAAAGATAACAAGCGCTTGAAACAGAGCAATAAACAAAGCATATGATCCGACCCCACACAGGACTTTGTACCCTTTGTACTGATACAGGCTGAAGGGGCCTGCTGGCTCTCGGTCGCTCTCTCCCTTTTGTCTCTATTGACCTATGGTGCCAACAGAGCTGTTCATGGACTTGACTCATCCTCCGGACCAGTACACACACACACACATGCACACACACACACATACTGAATGATACGCACGCACACAAGCACCGCACACACAATACCACCCACACAGAAACACACACACACACATACACACACACAATACTACGCGTGCACCAACCACCGCACACATGCACACACACAAAATACCACACAATACATAAGCATCACACTCTCACACACACACTCACAATACGATGCACGCACACAAGCAACACACACACAAACACACACACACTGGCTCTCCCCCACATCCTGGCCTCGTTGTGTTTTTCTGTTGTCTCATAAACACCTCCTCCCACTGCTGTGGCCCGCTCACCTCCTCCAGGCCAGAGCTGACCTCTGACCCCCCTCTTCGGTCGGGCACACGCTGCCATACACTCGGTTTAAAGCGGATAACGACCGAGATTTGTGGGGGATATGTTTCAAATCTTTATTTGAAACTGATGGGAGGCGATCCTAACTCCTACTTGAAGACTCATGAACAAACATGTGCACGTAGACACATAAAGATGCAAACACACACAAAGTCACGCAGACGCACACACACACAGACACACACCCATGCACCACACACACCCACCCACACCCTTATGATACACGTACACGTGCAGACGTGGACACGCACTCGAATCAAACCCGCCAAGCAATCCGACTGACACCCACCCACACAACACACTTTACCAGTGAAAATGACTCATGCATGAGGCGGTACACGTGTGCATGCCACACACACACATACTCACATGCTCCCACGGACGCAGGCACACATGCACGCACACATGCACACACACACACACACACACACACACACACACACACACACACACCACACACACACACACACACACACACACACACACACACACACACACACACACACACACACACACACACACACACACACACACACACACTAACCTCATGTCCAGCCCGTTGAGGAAGAGGATGCGATCTCCTGGCTTCAGGCCGCATTCCTGAGCCGGGCTGTCTGAGAGGGACGGAGAGGGCCAGGGTCAAGGCTCTGAGGTCCTGTGGTCCCTCTATCACATCCTACTAGTGTCTTGACAGCAAGAGACGTTTTAGTTGCATTTTTTTAGAAGCTTGCCAGGCAGTGTCTGCACATCATTTAGCGGCACAATTGGCGAACAGATACTCGGCCAAGAGTAGTAAACTGTAAAAAAAAAGTGTCTGTAAAAAGTTTTCAAATCAACACTATGTAGACGGGCAAATGTAGAAAAACACTGATTTAATTCCCCTTCTGAAAGATTCATCCACTCACACGTATAAGTTTCTCTTCTGTAGAATATCTCCCAACAGTAGCTGGTGTCACTCTGCCCTTTCAGTTCTTGGTCTCCCCCCTAAGGTTTTACTTCAGCAGAGTAGGATCTGCTGGTTCTGAGCTTGATTATTGAACATTAACATCCTACATACCTGACTAAGGAAACGTAACAAGCGTCAAAAAAACAAGAGCATATTTTCAACTGATAAGACGGACAAAATGTCCCCCTAGCAGTAAATAATATGTTTTTCCTAATGTATTGCTTGCTAGCATCCTGTCTGTCTACAATGGAATCTAGGTCCACAAAGCAGCAGTCCCCACAAGGGTGCCATTGGCATACACACTCTCACTCACACGCTCACAGTTACACACACTCACACACACAAACACTTGTATGACGCCAATTCCCTTAGGACGATACTTGTCACTCTGTAAACACACACACACACACACACACACACACACACACACACACACACACACACACACACACACACACACACACACACACACACACACACACACACACACACACACACACACACACACACACACACGCGCGTACACAATCACACACAGTTTTGTTCGCACTGATAAGTTTCTTTTGGAGGAGTTTAGTTGGGAAAAGCTTTGTTCTTTGATAAGCACTGTTCAATAGTTCATGACTCAATACATGTGCCCACTCAATTGTTGATGGTACTTTTGTTAGGAACTCCACTGCGATCAGAGGTACATTGAGGGCTTAATTTTCATAGACAAATTTGTTTTTGTTTCGATTGTTAATCATCAGAGTTCTTTGATGATGTATAATAAAGTAGGGATTAGTTGAGAATTTACCAAATAGAATAAAAAATAACTTATTTCCCCAAAGTGTTGATATTGCATTTTCAAAGTCAATCAACATCTGTATTTTTTCTCTAACATGGAGAAAAGTTGAATATGCTAGCAAGCCATAATCTACCAATTAATAAAACTCCCTTTGAGGCTCAATATTTTTGTAACTTGTATTAATAAGATGTAAATAAGATTTTGTTTTTGTTTTTGAAGGTTTAGTCTTTGTTGTCAAAATGACTACAGATTTTCCCATCATAGAAAAACAAGATAAATCAAATGTATAAATAAAGATGCATTAATTAGGTTAGACCCTCAAAAATTTATAAAACTTAAAATGAAACTATAAAACACCATTATGCAACGGATTCCCCCCCCTGGGTTTCCCTCCCCAAAGGAACCATTAGGTAATTCTAAAGGGTCACTGGCATCGCATTAATGCGTCAGCGAACATCTAACTTCCTACTGTAGACACACGCCACGCATCTCCCGAACAGAAAACCACCGGTACCGCTGCTGACAAAACAGGGCTGCCTACCCTACCAAAATACATTTACACGCCTCCGCTGCGGTGCGCTGGCGAATGGGCAGGGTGACTGTCTGGGCTAGCACACCACGCACAGAGAGAGAGAGAGGAGGCGTCTGGGGAGGTGGATGGTTTGGCCACCATCCAGTTTTGAAGAGAGGTACCAACTCGAGAAGGACTCTAACATCACGGAAGAAGGAACAATGCCTCGGAAAAAATAATGCTGCTTTCACATAATGAACTGCTCTCTCTGACCAATTTAACCAAACTACAGGTGTTAAAACACCCTGAGCTAGTATCTTGGTGGCTTAGTTAGCCTCATGTTGATTACACTAGAATGGTGGTTGGAAGGAACAGTACCTGGGGTGGATTAGCTGGGAAAATAGTTTGGAACAACAGAAGCTGGTAGGATTTAACTAGCATGGAATACCATGCTGGTTAAATCCTACTAGGAAACAACAGTAGGTTTCAGCTAGCATCATACTGGGGACAACATTAGCTGGTAGGGTTTAGAAAACGAGGCATTGTGAACAACAGTAGATGGTAGGGGTTTAGAAAACAAGGTATAGTGAACAACAGTAGCAGGTAGGTTTAGATAACATGGGTTGGGAACAACCGTACCTGGGATAACAGAATCGATGCTGACGGGAGCATGACCGCGCAGGGTGAAACCAAAGCTCTTCTTCCCCCGGTAGACACGCAAAGTCCTAGAGAAGGAAACAGAGACGCATTGAGTCATGGCAACCAAAATAACCGCTCTGGATCTGTCTGCTTCAGACAGGCTACTTCAAGAAAAAACAACATGCTTGCACAGAATCTTTTTAGGATTTTTGGGGAGCTTTTCTGGGTGAATTATTTTTGCTACGGTGCGACAAGAACCAAAAAAAAGAAGAAGAAAAAGTTTAGCCGGTGGGACGGCAGCTGAGTTTGAAGTTGTCTCTGATCATTATAAACTCCTTCTCCTCCAGCTATTTTTTTCCAACTGATATCCCTCTCTGTGCCTTGAAAAAAAGACCAAACCACTAGACAAACTCATATATAAATAATGAAGCCAAAAGGACAGCCCTCCATTAAAAACCACAGGCCACCATTGACATTTTGCCGACAGTGATGTCCCCCTACTCTAACTCCCCAGAGACGAGAGATACACCGAGCAAGAACCGGTGCTATCGGCCTCTTGTTGCCATGGAAACTATTCGAGGCAACACCACTGCAAGATGTAAACACGGAGAGGTCCGCAGAATAAACCACTAAAGGGAGAAGAGGGGATGGTAAAAGAAAAGAAGCAATACATCATTTTCTTTCTACCGTCGGTTTTTGCCCCCACAGGCCAGTTATGTAAGAGGGAGCATCCTGCAGATGGG
>NC_082399.1:10257125-10312125 GCF_031168955.1 Gadus macrocephalus
ACAATGTTTTGTTTTCTGTTCCCCACCCACAAGCAGGCTGCTCCAACTGGCAGTTTGGTCGTCACCACCACCACCCCCCACCCCTCCCCCTCCCCTGAATCACTCAGGCTGATTCACTTCAAGCCCCTTGAAACACACATGATGTGCAAATGGTTGCTTCATTATCTGGGTAAAAAAAACCAGACAAATATACACTACCAGAAGATCAATAATAGAAAGTAAATTGATATACAATTAAATGCAGTAACCTGGTAATTAGCACTGATGAAGAACAGAGACCAAGTGACAACGGTAGGACAATTTTAAAAAGCTGAAATATTGCAGATCACCAAGACAACCCGGTTGTGCCACAGATGAGAGAAAAGAGCCTAGGTGGCTAAATAAAGCAAACAGAGTGGAGGTGTTTGAGAGAGAGAGAGAGAGAGAGAGAGAGAGAGAGAGAGAGAGAGAGAGAGAGAGAGAGAGAGAGAGAGAGAGAGTAAACATGTGCAATGTGTGGATAGATCATTGTAATGGTAACAATGGGGTCTACTCAGGCTAGTCATTGTTGTTGATAATTTCACAAATTGAAAGGCTTTTGAATGACAAAGGATCTGTTCAAAAGGACATGTTACTGACCAGCCCACTTCCTCTGGGGAGGGAAAGTGTGGTGCGGAGGCAGCAGGAACCCCATACTGACAAATCAAAGGTTACCCATTTAAAATGGTAACCTTTGATTGAATTGTGATAAAAACATGATTGGCGCAAGGAATTAAGGAGTGGAGGAGAAATGCGGACCCGACCCGGCAAACGGGTTTGGGCAGGGAATCAAACCTCTGTTCTAAAGTGTGATGATGTACAGGAGATGAGGGCACGATCTCACAGATCATTCATTCCATAGCTAAACCACGGGTAAACATGCATCAACTATCACTTCACAGTGCAGCAGATACTCCTCTTCGCAGTCTTTGAATACCAACAATAAATTATTTTTTATATTCCTTTGTGAAACAATATTTACTATTAAAAAGCAGACCATTTTTTTTAATTATTATTTCCCGAGCGCCATACTGATCTCATGAAGAGTGGAGGGGCGTGACCTTGGTCACAGCAGAGAGAGTGAATGTTTGGCGCAGTTATGCAAAACCCATCTCGGGCCAGAACTCTCATGGTCTCCTCGTGGACAGCCTTTTCATGTGAAGCCAGGGGGGTCAGGGTCTACTGACGTATGGAGTGAGTGGGCTCCATTAAGCATCATATCAAAAGGAACGCATACGCAAGGACGGTGTCAGCCCACACAGAAGCACTCTGTGCTGTGTGTGTGTGTGTGTGTGTGTGTGTGTGTGTGTGTGTGTGTGTGTGTGTGTGTGTGTGTGTGTGTGTGTGTGTGTGTGTGTGTGTGTGTGTGTGTGTGTGTGCGTGCGTGCGTGCGTGCGTGCGGCGTGCGTGCGTGCGTGCGTGTGCGTGCGTGCGTGCGTGCGTGCGTGGTATGCCTATCTGTCCATCTATTCATCCCTACATACCACTCTACCCAAGAACCTTCCATCCATCCATCCATCTGCCTGTGAGCACACGTCAATACACGTCTTATGTGTTCTGCACATTCCAGACAGCATCTGTTGAAACCATTTCCTCACGACATAAAAGTTTTCTCTTCTAAACTAATTGAGTTCCCTGATTTGGCCTCTTTTTACAAAGAATGACAATCTATATATATCCGTGGGTGGGTGGGTGAGTGGATGAGTGGCTGAGTGGGCAACATAGAGGGGCGAGAGAGAGAGAGAGAGAGAGAGAGAGAGAGAGAGAGAGAGAGAGAGAGAGAGAGAGAGAGAGAGAGAGAGAGAGAGAGAGAGAGAGAGAGAGAGAAAGAGAGAGAGATTCTCAAAAGGGAAGAATGACAGGCAGAAATCTATATAGAGGAGACCTGGTTTCAGTTTTAATGTCTACATGCGGGTGTGGAATGGATCTCAGGCTTTCTAGGCTGACATGCCACTCCTGGACAGTAGAAAATGTAATGTACATTATATATTTGTGTACTTTAGCGTACTTACTTTACACATAGGGGTGTGATTCTCCAGAGCCAGAATGTATTGCAGTTGTGGTATTGTAAGGCATCTTGCATAAAAGCATCACTAAATGGAAAATATTAATTAATAAGATATTATATAAATGCTGTAGCGTAAATATGTGAATACAATATACAGAGTTGAGCATCCACCTGCACACTGATTCTAAACCCTAACATTGTTCCATTTTATATATATACGTAGCTTCACGTGTTTCTCAACACAAACAGACTACTGAACACAGTTTAGTGGAATCTCTACTCTCAATGAGATTGCACATGCATGCGATAAGGCCAGCTGATGTGATCCAATATTCTTCCAGAAGCAACGCAGGTCCAATACCGACCTTGTGTTATGGTTCCTGCAGGTAATCAGAATTATGTGCAGGTGTGAGACTTTTTTAATAAACTAGCCTGTGTTGCTTTTTTGTGTAGTTGCTGAGATATCGATTGCATTAGTCGATGGTGACTCAATGAAAATGTTAATGTCCACCCCCGGCCGGGCCGGCCCCATCATAGCTTGAGGGTAAATCAGCCTCATCATTTACAGTTTGGACAGGATGCAATCAACGTACTGGTGAGTAATTCAGCTTTCAGACTGGAATAGAGGAGTTTGAGGCTCATGGTCGTCGGTGATGTTATTGTTCCAAGTCATTTGGTCCACTTCCTGTACTCCTTTTAAAAAGGCTCACAGTGTAAGACGCAACACTTGATAAGAGTTAACTGTTAATTAAAATCACAAACATTATAGTTATTTATGGAGATTTTCTTTAAAATTCCACTCCTTTTATCATTTACAATCTTCATATTTATCCATCAGCATATCTCGGCGTATGGAACAGCCATAATAAATGACATAGCATAATAAAAAGAACACTCATCAATCTGTATATATTCTGCTTGGTTCCCATTATTGGTTAACACTACATCACACCCCCCCCCCCCCCCCCCCCCCCCTTTCAGCTTCTTGGTCAACGTCCAACTGAAATCGTCAAGGGAACTGAGTGTCTGCATGTGCTGCGCGTCATTGAAGCAAAGTCAGATGGCTGCTCACTTATCATTCTCTGTAGGCACAATGGGGTCAGACTCCGACAGGTAAAAACTCAATGACTGGTCTCCAAGGCCACCTGATGATCCGGAGCCATAAATAGAGGACCAATGAAGCCAGCGTTGAACTGCAGGCCCACAAACTCCCGGTTAGTAGATATGTCTATATCAAAGTCTATATGTGTTGTACGTCATGGTAGTTAATGTACTCACTTATTGTATGTTGTACGTCCTGGCACTTACAAATAGTACCTAGCATTGTATAGCATCTTATCCTAGCTATCATGTTGTATACAGGGAATGGGTTAGACTAGCGATTGTAAGGGCTTGGCACTTGTTTCTATGAACATACTCTCTGTACCGGCTGCAATATATTGTTGTTTCTCTCTCTTCTGACAAATGTACTAATTGTAAGCCGCTTTAGATGACAGCATCTGCTAAATGCCTTAAATTTAAATGTAAATGAATGTCATTAGTTAATGCAAATGTAAACATATATCGTTAGTCAACTTGTGTGGCGGTGCCTTATCATTTGTTTACCCATGTGCCATGGCAACGGCTGAATCGTTGAGAAGGTTTTAGACTCAATCAATATAAGGTCGCGAGAGGAAGCTCTGTTCGTTTGTATATTTTATTTACGTGACCATTTTTTTGTTATATGTTTACAAAAGAAGAAAAAAAAGAATCAGTTCTCTTGTTTTTGGAATCAGTTCTCGTCGTTCACCTTCGGGATTCGTTCGTTCTGAGCGACCCATCACTAAAGGTCACTGATGACTTATTATGGGCCGGTCACGTGGAGTTGAATAGAATTACTAAGGGCTGAGTTTCAACATTATGTTCACAGTTCTAATGAATCAATCTCTCAATTAAATTCCAGTTTAAATCACTTTTACTTATCATATCTGTCATAAACAATGGCAAATGCCTACCACATGTTACCAAAGAACAAAGCCATCCCTGTCGTGAGTGTGCATGCTTTGTCTGAAAAACAGCCGAGCAAAACTAAATTATTCATTTGATAATCTGGAGCCGACAAATGTTTAATTTCCCAAAACTAAAAAAGAGAGGGAGAGAGAGAAAGTACGAGAAAGAGAGAGAGAGAGAGAGAGAGAGAGAGAGAGAGAGAGAGAGAGAGAGAGAGAGAGAGAGAGAGAGAGAGAGAGAGAGAGAGAGAGAGAGAGAGAGAGAGAGATAAGAAAGAGAAAGAGATTAGAAAGAGACAGATGAGAGAGATGGACACAGAGAGACAGAATGAGAGGCAGAGATGAGAGAGAAAGAGAGTGAGAAAGAGAGAGCGAGAGAGATAATGACGTGGGAGTGCGTGGGAGTTGGAGAAAAGGGAAGAGATAGGAGATAATAGTTTATTCATGTTCTTGTTGTTTGTCAACGACGTGAATAACTGACTTGTCAGCACTAAACTTCACATTTATAGCATGTTTGACACAGCTGAGATCTGCAAGAACAATGCAGATGAATAAAGACTGCTGCAAATTATACCAGGTAGCCGTTACATGCATCTACACTAACAACAGCAATAACCAGAGAACTGGTACCAGGCCAGCATCTACACTAACAACAGCAATAACCAGAGAACTGGTACCAGGCCAGCATCTACACTAACAACAGCAATAACCAGAGAACTGGTACCAGGCCAGCATCTACACTAACAACAGCAATAACCAGAGAACTGGTACCAGGCCAGCATCTACACTAACAACAGCAATAACCAGAGAACTGGTACCAGGCCAGCATCTACACTAACAACAGCAATAACCAGAGAACTGGTACCAGGCCAGCATCAACACTAACAACAGCAATAACCAGAGAACTGGTACCAGGCCAGCATCAACACTAACAACAGCAATAACCAGAGAACTGGTACCAGGCCAGCATCTACACTAACAACAGCAATAACCAGAGAACTGGTACCAGGCCAGCATCAACACTAACAACAGCAATAACCAGAGAACTGGTACCACCCTCTACACTAACAACAACAATAACCAGAGAACTGAGGGGTATTCCACAAACTGAGGTTTAACAAACACAGAGTTAACGCTGAACTCTAGGTTGATTGACCCTGTGCCAACTAAACCAGAGCTGTCGGTTCCACCACACGGGTTATGCATTAGTTCAATCACCACGGGGTTGGTTAACACAGGGTTGTGCGTGTCCACGCCAAACCTATAAAGACGTGATGTATGGATCATGGAAACCCTGATCGAAATGGCAAAAACGGGCCGCTTATTTCAATGAAACGGAACTCCAGGTTCTCCCAGGTTCTCCTATGAGGAGGAGAAGGACATTATCACAAGAATAGGGAACGCTAAAGCCTCTGCAACCCAGAGAACCAAAGCCTGGCAGCGGATCACTGACCGCGTAAATGCGTTAGTTACATGTCAAAAGCATGATTCTTAATATTTGAGTCATGAATCTATTAATACCACAGTTAAGCATTCTTAACGTTCCTACCACATATAAGTATAAAAAGTAAGTATAAAAACATACAAACTGGTAAGCTTTTCCCACCATCGTATTGGTACATTTTGTCAGTCCAGCATTTAAATTGTCATACCATATTTGTCACTCCTGCATTTAAATAAGCCCTTTTTTTTAAGCCAATCGTAAAAAGGCCGACAGTCGGCAGACTGGATTTGGCCCTCAGATTGTCTTGACCCCGGTGGAGGAGCTGGCAATCGACATAAATTCAGGGCACCCTGGCAAGGAAGGGGTACCTGGAGGTACCTCCTCAGAGAGTCAGGGGCCATGTGAGGGTTCCCCACTGGTTGAATGTAGGTTTTTTCTGTTTTTCTTGCTTTTTAGATTTTGTTTGTCTTCGAAGTAACACATGCAAACCGTGTGCGTGCCACAGCGCAAATGTTCCAAATGTTTTTTTTTGGTAACTGGGTAGAAAAACTAAAAGTGACAATTCATCGACTTCACAGATCAAGATGGATCAGTGCTTGTAATGGAGCCGCCGGCTACGATCGAACACTCTCCAGTGGATGTAAGTCCGTTAGGACTATTTTATACTTTCGGTTGTAAGCGCCTCTCGGCATAGTACTCAGACAATATTGCTCTTTGTATGATAGGAGGCCGATACAAATCTTGGTCCGGACCTGGATGGGTCATCTGAAAATGAGTGAACTGAGGCCAGGTCCTCGATTGGTAGTGTTGGCTATGTAAGGCTGGAGAAGGCTATTTAAATGTATTAAAGATTTGCACGAGAATCTATATCTCTCAAGCAAAAAGTCATCCGGATATGCCAAGATATCGAGCCGTGGTCTTATTAATCACTCCCGGTGGATTGCACGAATAATTTGTGCTCCGATATCAGCAGTTGTGAACGCCGGTGTAAATACCCAAAACCGGGTTATGTTCCAAACTTAACCTGCTCAAAACCTGCTCCGACCAGGTTTGATTCAGATATGTTTCTATAGTAACTAACATACCGTGTTCATTTTGGAACGGAAAAAACCTAGGGTTACCGCAAACCGTGAGTTAACTTAGCCGGTTATGTGATAAAACCGGCTTTGTGGAATACCCCACAGAGAACTGGTACCAGCATCTACACTAACAACAACAATAACCAGAGAACTGGTACCACCCTCTAAACCAGCAACAATAACCAGAGAACTTTTGTTTATAATCATGGGACCATGTCGATATAACCAATAGATTATGGTTCAAGCCAGCTAGCTACAGTACTGCTATAATCATCCTAACCAGGTTTAGCTTAGCAGCATGCTGAGCTACTGTGCCCTACATCTGAATGAATGCAGTTGATCCAAGAGAATTGGTTGGCATAATTGAATACTGCAGCATCGGGCAGGAAGGGAGCAAACAAGAAAAACGACCTCCCCTACTGATTTAGATCAGAACAGGCATTATTATTGTATTCCACACACATGCACGCGCACACACACAAACACACAAACAAATTCATACATACACAGAATCATACGCAGAACAACTAACACACATACAAAAAATAAACAGAGAGCTCATGATAAAAACACACTAGACACAAATAAAACACAAAGACCACCCCTCCACAATCAAAACATCTGAATTCTTAAACCTGTGGTGCAAAGGCTCTTTGGAAATCAAACCGTCAACCCTGGAATTGCTGCATCATGTACTAACGGCACCGACACACACAGAGATATCTATAAAGTACACACACACTAATAGAAAGTACACACACACTAACAAACGTGATGTGAATAAGAAATTGCATTAAGCTATACTATAAACTACTGAATTCATTCATACCAAAACCATTGCATTCAACCTCACTAAAAACCACTGCAATCATTCATAATCACTGCAATACTATAAAACACTGCATTGATTCATATTAAAACCACTGCATTCAACTATTATACTATGAACCACTGCATTGATTCATATTAAAAACATTGCATTAAACTTTACTATAAACGAATGCATTTATTTGTATTATAACAAATGCATTAAACCAAAAAACACTGCATCATTTATATTAAAACCACTGCATTCAGCTATACTGTAAACCAATCCTTACTTTCATAACATGAAGTACTCACCCAAAGCAACTCATGCTTTTCAACAGGCAGGCATTCCCCAGGTACACATTAGAAGCAGGTAGTGTAGCTTAGCGTAGCGTCAGTTAGGACTATATAGCATTACAGGTATTGAGCAACCCGCATGCCTTCGTCTAACACACGCCCTCCCAACTGATAGATAAACTAAGGGTCTTCTGCTGTGGGAAAACCAACATGGGAAAACCCAGAGAGCCACCATACAGAGATAGCAGAGAGAGAGAGACCACAGCAGAAAATGAACTGAACACAGCCCCTCTCACACTACCACAGAGAGCAAGAGACGAAGAGAGGGGTAGGGGGACATGAGATAGAGAGAGGGAGAGAGGTGGGGGGGGGGGGGACATGAGAAAGAGGTAGGGGGGGGGGGGGGGGGGACATGAGCGAGAGAGAGGGAGAGAGAGGGAG
Source organism: Gadus macrocephalus (assembly GCF_031168955.1). Lineage (NCBI taxonomy): Eukaryota > Metazoa > Chordata > Actinopteri > Gadiformes > Gadidae > Gadus > Gadus macrocephalus. Next base: position 10,265,208 of record NC_082399.1, read on the forward strand.
AGAAAGCGGTAGGAGGGATATGAGAGAGGGAGAGTGGTAGGAGGGGAATGAGAGAGAGATTGGAGGGGGGATAAGATAAGAAGATAGAGAGATAAACAGAGAGAGGGTGAGAGAAAGAGAGAGGGATTAATATAGAGTGAGAGAGACATGCAGGGAGTCAGGGACATAGAGAAAAAGAACACAATAGATCAGATGACTTTGTGACAGAGAAAAGAGAATAATAGAGTGGGGATGGAGTAAAAGAGAGAGGTATACAGTTATAGAGAGAGGGAAATGGAGAGGAGGAGAAAGAGAGAGTGAGTGAGAGAGTGACACAGAGGAATAGAGAAAGAGAGACAGAGGAGGGGAGAGATATCGACAGAGACAGAGAGAGGTGAGTGACAGGGGGAATCAGCATTTATTAGGTTGATATTGGTTTAGATTGATTTGTGCAGACAGACGCATGTTTGATAACGCCAGCCCTACCGGGGGACGTCTGTGGACTCTGAATGATTCATGAGCCACTTGCTGACAATCACTGCCTGACTCAGTCAAACGATTCTGCTTTAAACAACCAGCCACTACTCAACATAGAGTATCATCAAATGTAACAATGATATCGGTCTCTGGATAGAACCATTAAGGATATCTTAGTGTGGTGGGGGCAGGACAGAGTAGTAGATGTTGTGGTATTTGACTCCAAAACTAAAAGGTACTGGGTTTGATCCCCAATGTCTCTAAAGTCTTCCTGGCATCCTTAAGCTAGATGCCCTAAGATGTATAGGAATCCCATATAAGACGCTTAGAATAAAAAACGAAAATAACAAAATAATAATTAGCATGAAGTCCAGTTGAAATGATAGTTACATCTCAGTAACCAGGAATATCAATTGTGAACAATACAGGTGCAATAGTAAGACACAAAATACAGATAATGCAGCCAGTTAATTGGAGCCCCTGAGTGCCTTTTGAAACCATTTCTAGGATTCCCAGTGGGCTGACCAATCACACTGTTCTCGGGCATGTCATCCGAGGACATGTCCCACCCCCTACCGCCTGTGGTTCCAATTATCGTACATGTTCATTAACGTTTCCCTCTGCACATTGTCTCCGTTTTCACCAGCGGCAATCCACAAAGACAGATACATAATCTATATATATCACCGGTTTGTTTTAACCAAGCACAACGACGAGCACAAAGCCCAACGTGAAAACGAAGTAGCAAAGAAACACTATTTTTTCCAGCATTGGTGTGAACGTGTCAGTTTCCGCATATGCTTCGCTCTCCAAACACCACTTTGAAAAATCACCCATTTTAATTGAATCAGTGGGATTACCTTCAAACACATCCAAGTGGTGGTACTGTAGTTGGTGCCCACACACGGCAAGCTGGGGACTGTGTCCAAGAGTATTTGCTTTACACTATCTCAGATGGAAGGTGGGCGTGGTGGAGGTGGGGGGTGGGGGTGGTGCGCGGGTGGTGGGGTTCACCCAGGGTGGCAGATGGAGCCCAAAGTCAGTTGCCCAGTGATTGAGGGTGGGGAACTAAGCGAGACCCCCACCGCCTCCACTCTAATCCCTCCCCAAAACAGGACAAGCAAATGCAAAAGCCGGCTAACAGGGTCAGGGAGATTAACATTAGCTTTAATAGGCATAGTGTGGATTAAGGATTGTGAAGAAGACTCAGTTACATAGTTACAGCATGGTCCATTCCAAGTAAATGACATCATTGCATCAAGTGTTACTTTCATTTTGGTGACTTTATAACATGTGTTTGACAAATACTGTGGATACAGTATTTTTCAACCTTGACCAAAGGGCGTTCCTTTTCCCCAAACATCCCACCGTCCGGTGTGAGCCTCTGTGAGATAAAGATCTCATCTTTACCTTATCTCTCTCTTTGGCAGCCGCAGCGAGCCCTCTCCTCCTCTCCCTGTCACAGGCGGTATTCTGTCTGTATCGACCCACTTTGGTGGAGGGTACCGAAATAACCTGGGCAGGAGAACAGCGGCAGTGCAGCTGTACCTGATATTGGAGATGAGCTGTCTCTGTTCGTCCGTGGTCAGGACATCAGGCAGCACTGACGCCAGCCAGTCCACCTTCTTCTCCGCCGCGTACTGCTTCAGCACGCCAAACAGCCTCTCCTTCACCTCCGGCTCGTCCCCGAGGATCTGCTCGATCTGATGGATGGAGGAGACGACGTGTTGATGCCACTTTGCAAGGAGAGAGGTGTCCTCATCATGCAAAACGGCTTTGATTGGTTTGATGAGTCATTCTAACACTAATTTCATCCTGGGTTATATCGTAGAAGATAAGTATTTAGATTATTTACAATCTGCTGAACCACCTGGCATCCTCGCCTCCCACACGCACACGCACACACACACACACACACACACACACACACACACACACACACACACACACACACACACACACACACACACACACACACACAGACACACACACACACCTCAGAACTAATCTCAACATCCTAAAGGCAAAGTCCTCTCACCCTGCGGTTGAACTCCAGGGCCTTGTGTTTGCGGTCCATCTTGGGGCCCTCCCCACCGCCCAGCGTGCTGACCTCGATGCCGCTGTTGCGTTTCTGCCTGGGGCCCAGACACAGCACCCCCAGCCGCAGGGTCCGTCCCTGGGAGGACTTGATCAGCGTGGCCGCCATCTCGTGCTGCCGGACCGGGATGCCGTTGACCTCCATGACGTAGTCCCCGGCCCGCAGGCCGCTGCGGCCCGCCGGGGAGCACGGGGAGCAGTCGTCCACCAGCAGGGGGCAGTCTCCTACGATGGTGAAGCCGAAGCGACCGTCCGGGCCTGGGATGATGTCCATCTGGGGAGAATGGCGAGGGGGATGGTACACACTGGGTGGGCTGCGTTGTGATATTACGACAATAGCAACTGCAAAACAATTGGGGCATGATTGGTGTAGCGCATCATCATGCAAGATAACTAGCCCCTAGCTGTTCATCGACGGCAAACATCCCATAGTAACATTGCATCAAAAACAACCGCTAAGTTGTTTAAATAATTTATTGTCAAAAATAAGAAGTTTCTCTGCCCTATGAAAAAAATTATGAAATACGGTGATGCAAGAAGATGTTATCGAGAATGAGACTCTATTGTCTTCAATCAAGGAGACAATCAAGCGTTCTCCCTGGTGTGAGACCTGCTGGATGCGCGACACCACTCCGATGCTGGGCGGGATGTTCTTCTGGGTCTGGGCGATGGCGGCCACGGCCTGAGCCCCCAGCGTGGACACGTTCTGGCCCTCAATCTCCAGCACCTGGTCCCCGGGCTGCAGGCCGGCCAGGTGGGCACTGCTGCCCTCCTCCACAGACAGGATGTAGGTGGGGCCGGTCCCACCCATCTTGAAGCCGAAATCCTCCGGCCAGCCCTGATTGGACGACGGCATGTTGAGGACTGTGAGGGAGTAGAGGGGAGGGGGAGATTTAGGTTTAGTTAGCATCGAATCAACAAGAAGTAAAGGGGACCAAAATGGATGCGTCGTCGCACATCCATTCGGGTCGCCCTTCATCACAACGTCCTTCGTCGTGTATAACGCACGTCGAAATAACGTCGGAGTTGCTGTTTTTCTTCACGCCAGGCCAAAGCTATCCTGGTACAAACTATACAATAAATCACAAACCACACAAACATACACGGATAGTGAACTCCTACAGACAAAAACATGAACATGAAAGCCGAAAGACATACCCTTTGCTGACAGTGATGTCAAACTTAGCATCTTCCAGCCAATTCTAACGTGTCATATAAGAAGAAGGTTAAAGCGCTCGTCGTGCGTGTTCACTCTCCGAGGTGGTGCCGTCGACTGCGCTGTAGGTGACCCTCTCTGAGCTGAACTATGACAGCCTCAGAGAGCCCTGACCTGGTTCACCGTTCACAGCAGGCAATCACATTAGCAGCAGAGCAAGAGACAAAGTCTGGCGGATGCAGATTGCTCCAAGTATTTCTGTGATTATACGTCTGTAAACTGACACATTCTGTGAGGTGAAGGTGAGGTGAATATTTTCAAAACTAAACTATCCCCTAGGGGTCCAGGTTTTATATATCATATCGGTGTCAATCATGCCCCTGTCAAATGGCACGATTACGAAAACCTTGACATCCTTTTCTATTCAAGCTACAGTTCTGCAGTGATTGTGAAGAGATTCCACCCTGGGATTTCACCCACTGGACAAAAAGCAGATGGGAGACTTACAAAAATCTTTCGGAGGATACGTCGACCCCCGCTTGCCCTGGCGGAAGGAGTATCTCCCCTTTTGGTTCTGCAAGAACTTCTTCATCTTGAATGGTTAAAAATGATAGCACCAATCAATAGTAAATTTCTGCGATACCATCCACACTCTCGACCAGAGTAGAAAAAAAAGTTGAAGATAGGGAGGACGCCCTCTTTCCAGACTCTGGGACACAAAAATAAAGGCCCTTCGGTCAACAGGAGGGAGTGAGGATCAAAGCTCGGCCTCGCCGCGTGCGCTCAGCCAAAACGGGAGCGGAAGCCGCGTGGTCGCCGCATCCTCCCCAGCATGGGGTGACTGTGCACAAAATGCCGGGTGAACAGTCATGACTGCGAGCATGCGTGGGTCCAGTCACAACCGCTGAGCACTTCTCATCCCTGAGACCAGCTCCGGGTTTCGTGCACGTGTAAAAAAAAAAAGAGGGAAAAAAAGCACAGCCCCACCACCACCACCACGTTGAAAAACTGGGACGTGCGCCGAATTATTTTTCTTAATCATTCTCTCTCCCTCGCTCTCTCTTTCTCTCTCGCTCCCAAAGAAGGTGTAGTGAGACCTCGTTTCTTCTATAAATACACCCGTGTCGCTTCTTCCAGCCTCCGCCCCTCTTGGCTAGAAGGCTCTCAGAGGGGCCGAGCCTGCTGATGGCCCAGAATCCCTTCCAACGCCACCATTCTTCATGAGCACTAATTGGGACGTATGCATGTCCATAATGGTGCGCGTGCTAGCATGTGTGCGTGCCTGTGTGTGTGTGTGGGTGTGCATGGAATATGTATGTGTCCATGCAGGCCCGAGTGGTTTGGTCCGGGATAAGGAGAAGTAGGGGCAGTTGAATTCTTTATCCAGTAGTAGGATTACTACTAGGATTAAAGGGGGGGGGGGTGGTCTGAGATTCAAGTCTTCATGTCTCATCCTCCACCCCCTAGAGAGCCTACCTCCCTAAGCCCCTACCGCCCCCCCCCCCCCTAGGAGCATGAGGTCTGTGTGGCTATGTCCACACACCCCCCTCTACCTGATCCACTGAGCAGATCCACTCCATAGATTGGGCTTTTCTTAAGCAGTCCCTATACCAGCACTGCTTTCAGGAAGTAAAGAGTGTTTTCATCGGGGGACACACTTATCATTGAGTGGTGGGAGTGAGAGTGTGTGCAGTAACAATGCAGTAGAAGTGGAATACAGACAATGTAAGACGGCTGGCAGACAGTAATAGCCTTGGACTTCACACTTGGATTCAATGAAATTGCGTTTTTCCTTCTGAGAATAAGAGAATAAGATAGAATGAATCTATCGCCAGATGTCAACCCGTTCTTAATTAGTCATGAGCGATATAAAGCATGCTCATGGTAGGTGCAAAGACAATGGCCGAGGGCTGCAGTACCATTGATGCTGGCGTTGAAAAATTGGTCAGAGTTTCCCCCATATAAATATCTGAATAGGGTATTTGGATGTAGTTGTTGGTAAGGTGGACCTATAGGATCCCACAGCCTCTCCATCTAGAATCTATAACAGCAGTGGCGCACTCCGATCAAGCATCTATTCTTATGCAGCCAAGAGACATGGTGGTCTATAGTTGTTGGTAAAGTAATGGCTTAGGGGCCTTTAGAGCATTTCCTTTGGAGAAAGTAAACTATAAGGAGGGTAGAACAGCCACTTTTAACAACCATTGCCGAACAACTGTGAGGTATTTCCGGCATATAAAGCCACAGTTGAATTAAATGATGGTAAAGGGAGAAAAGGAGGGTTATTTTAGAGATGCGAGTCCAACCTCCTGTGTAATCATAGACACAGCAGCACAATAAGGAATGCCTAGTCCAGCACTCACACTGAATAATTAAGGGCAAGTGGTTGTATTTCCAAACAGCCTCTGTTCACTTCAGTTAACTCTCCTCTTACACTTTTCAGCGAAAATGGTTACACTGCCAAGTAACTTACGAGGACATTTCAGACGCAATTGAACACACTGTTAAATAGTGTCTTATGGCTTCCACGCTCAGAACATGATGAATATTCATAAATTCAAAACAATGAAATCAAATGTGCATTTGCTCTTATTTTTACCGCTGTACCACGTGGCCTACAGCCAAATAAATTAAATTATTGAAATAAACATGTTTTAAGAGTATAACCATTCGATGTCGAACAGCTCTTAATCACGAATAGTCTCGTCTATGCTAAATACATATTTTCTCTCAAGCCATTCCATGCATTTTCTTTCCATACTAATTTAAACTTTTTCTTTGTGTCTTATTCTTACCTTAATAAACTGCATTCATAGACGTGCGGTCTGCCCCTCCACAACCACCGGACCTCTCTACCTCCGCGCCGCTCGGCCTACAGAAGCGCATAAACAGCAACAACATCCAACAGGTGTCATGGCATGTTCTTTTTTTTTTGGTGCAACACAGAACCGAACCGGTGAAAAAAAAAAAAAAAAGATCTTTCTTTGAAATAGGCTACGTTGTATTTCCTCCATTAGAATGACTAAACGAATTAAATTATTAGTAAATAGTGAAATGAAAAAATTAAGTAATGAAATCCTTTACGTTTTCATATTATGCTTTAATGTGCCATTTGTACACCTTCCTAATTGTAAGCGTGTACATTTCTTACGATTAAAACAACTATAAAATAAATTATGTAAGCGCTCTTTGAATAGTAGGAATTAACCCAAATGGTAGCTGGGAATTAGCCGCATGAATGCTAAGGAAGTGTTGTGGCCAAGGGACCCAGGAGAATGAGCCGACACAGAAGCGAGTGGCTACAACCTCCACTGTTCATCTAAATGATGCTAACTTAAAGTAAGTTGTGGGACACTTAATATGGATAATGCCTTTTTGTTACCAGGCAGCGTTTCAACTGTAGTAGTTGAAACGCTGCGGTGTGTTTTGTATGGCGTTACTGACGTCAAACTTCTCGGAGCTAACGTTAACTTAATTGTACATTTGAAGTTCTCTTTACCTAATAATAAACCGTACATATATTTCATACATATGAGCATCCCATGTCGGTTCGCCGTTGTTCACACCTGTTGTGTGAAGGTGAACCATGGATTTCCTCACCCTCTTCGCCGTCTATGTTGTGGTGATCCTGACGTGCATCGCCCTGGTTTGCAAGTACTCGGGCCAGCAACAAACGCCTTTTGGTGTAATATTCAACTGTATTTCAAGGGTAAGAATGAATACCAACTTATTGTATTTCTGCTTAATGCCACTGTTTAGTAACGTTACTGGTTTCTGAGGTAGGAATCATCCTGTGGCTTAACAAGACTATTACCTTTTAATGACCAGGTAACCGCACCATTTGTACCAGTATGGCTTCAAAGGTTGTCGCAGAGAAGTTTGCATGGTCTCTTCCATCAAAGGTAGGTTATTCAGTATAAAAAGTATGTTAAAACAACTATAGGATCTTCTTCATGTGTCCTGAATAAAATCATATATATATATATATATATATATAGGAAAACGTATCCTATGTTGATGTGTACGTCGTTGTTATGTTCTATGCTTTCATTCATGTCCTCGTCTGGCTTATCTAATTTAAGGAACCGCACCTTCATCTACCTCCATCTGCTGTTGGAGCTGTTGGCCTACGGAGAGTTTAGCTATGAGGTGTTTGGCTTCTGCAGGGATATGGACACCACTCTCACTAGCCTGTCAGTGCCTTACATCCTGCTGGCTGTGAAGACCTACTTGTTCTACCTTTGCATCACCACAGATCCAGGTAACGCCATTGTTCAATTCATTGGGGCAATGCATTGCAATGACCACCGAGATATATATGAGTGTGATTCCTGCAAACAAAGTATAAAGCATGTGGCTGTGTCAATACAGTATTGGTGTGGAGATAACGAGTACTCCTTTATCATGCAAACCACCGTAGTCAACCATTGCCCTCACCTTAATCTTATTCTGATGATTATATCAATTTCTGAGCAATGAGTGTGCAGTCCATCTTGAAAACTACCTAGTTTAAGTAACGCTCTGGTGCCCACAATAAGAATGTAATCTCCCTTGAGTCAACTGTGGTTATAGTTGGGTCTATTGTGTTCCTCACACTTTGTGTGTGTGTACTAAGTGATGATGGTGCATAGTGTATCTTGCGAGGACTGATTAGGGCAGTGTGGATTTGTCAACCCTATGCCCTTTTCAACCTTGGCTCCACCAGGCACAGTCACGCAGGCCAAGATGTCTGGCCAGCTCTCCATCTACCCTTATGACCGAAGGATGTTCCACCCTGGAGTGCCTTGTCCAACCTGCCAATTGGTCAAACCGGCTCGCTCCAAACACTGCAGTATGTATATGTTCGTCAAAGTCCCATGGGGCTGAATACAAAATGTCCTTGGCAATAAAGAAATAACAAAGTATTAGCAAGGGAAATGTTGAGTATATTCAACATATCCAACAGCCAAATGTTTAGTTATTCAGTATAGTAATACAATGAATATATTTAGCAGACCCTTTTATCCAAAGCTAAGTTTGGCTACCGCTCATTAAAGAGCAGGCAGGTATCAGACTTCACCTACTGAAGGTAGGCTACGAATATCCGATCTCAGACCCAGTGCCTTTCGGCTAGGAGCTTACCTCCCTACCCACCTGACCAGGGGGTCAGCAACCTTTTCAACATGCAGTGCCAGTTTGACATTTTCTGAGTGTACCTTAAGCAACACTATATTAAAATTAAGCTGAATAATGACGGGTTAAAAACTATTAATTGATCCCATTTCAGAACACTGCTTTCTGTAACTAATTTAAACATATTTGCACTGGGAGGAAATGCCCAAAACAGAATAAAGTGCAAAAAAGAATTGACATTTTTTAACGATTTTCTTTTCAAGTGTGCCAATGATTATGCTGCCCCGTGTAAGTGGCACACGTGCCTAGGGTTACCGACCCCTGCACTAGACTGTCCTGCTACATTATCGTTAAATGTGACTTATTAGTTATAGATATGTATACCAAAGCCTACCCCTCCCCTTTTCTAACCATGAAATCCTATACTTCCCTTTTATTGTGCTTAACTACCGAACGAATGACCAACTTGTTTAACTCCAATCAGGAGTGTGTGACAGGTGCGTCCAGCGCTTTGACCACCACTGCATCTGGGTGAACAACTGCTTGGGGGCCCGCAACACGCGCTACTTCATCCTCTACCTGATGAGCGTGTGCGCCATGGCGGGGAGCATGGCGCTGCTGACGGGTGACATGCTTCTCCACGCCGTGCTCCGCTCGGGGCTCCTGAGGTCGTCCTACATGGACGGGCAGGGCCAGCGGCAGCAGGCGGGGCCCCTGTTTGTCTTCCAGGTACTGCCATGTTGGATTGTTGAGGTTCTTTTTGTTTTGAGCCCCGCCCCTCTCCACGATATTGTTATTGTAGACAAAGTCGTTTTTGATCTGTGCCGATTTTGATTGACCAATTGTGAGGTTAATTTAAGATTTGGTTTAAGAAAATACTCGGAAAGTAAGATGCCTGTAAAATGCTATTTTAAAATCTGTGAAAGGATTTTCTGAGAAACCACATTTAAGTTTTATTATAACAAGTAACTTCTTTTCCTAGCCAGTATGAATTTGAGGGAAAGTAAATAATAAGTTTGGGCAAGCATGTTACTAGGCAGAAGACAATTCATCTAAGTTCCTAAGATGGAAAGTATCCTTTAAAATACATATTCTCTTAATATTTGTTTTTGGTTTTCCCCTACCTTCCCTCCCCTCCCGACCATCAGCATCTATTCCTCACCTTCCCCCGAATCGTCTTCATGCTGGGCTTCCTGGTGTTTGTGTGTCTCCTGCTGGCCGGCTACGCCCTGTTCCACTGCTACCTGGCCCTGGTCAACCAGACCTCCAACGAGTGGTACAAGGGCAGAGGCATGGTGTGCCAACACTGCCACCCCAACCATCCTGCCACATCAGCAGACAGCCACTGTGGCCCCGCCCCCGACCGTTCTAGAAGACACTTTTACAGTCGAGGCATGTGGAGGAATCTAGGGGAGATCTTCTTCCCTCTCTGTCCTGTGCATAAGAAAGACAATTGAGGTAATGGTCATTTGGACACTGCTTTGCAGTGTGTTCAAGTTGTGTTTTATAGTTTTTCTAATTTGACACCTAAGGGATGTGGATATTTAAATAAAGGTGCTTTTATAAACAAAAAGGTGTAATTCTTTTTGGGATGTCAGACTACAAATAACCTGATGTAAATTTCCTGTCTGAGTCCTAAGACGCACACCATTTAACTATTAGTCCTACTAAGTTGAATAGACTAATTGAACCCTAGTGGTTCATCTGTTTTTCTGTGTTTTTTCTCTGTGTATAAGAATTGTTACTTTTAAATGAAGGTATGTGGTGATTTCATTTTAGAAGAAATTCAGAACATCTATCTTGGGTGTTTGAAATAAGAATCAAAAGGTACAATCTAGGGAACTTTCTGAGGTAATCTGTTTTCAGGTCTATAAACTAGTTACTACAATACATTAATCTAAACAGCTTCTACAATCGCTGTAACATCGCAATGACCGCCTCCATTATAGAAGCATATAGCAATAAGCATTTTAATAATAGTTATCGTGCTAGTTATAATGTATTTTGGTCATTGTTTAGTAATTCATAGTGAAATGATTTGACATTATGGGGAACATTGTGTTCTCGTGTAAGACATGGCCAAACAAGGTTTTCTTTACTTATGGTATATTTAGATTCATTTAGGACTTTTACAGTAGGCTACTATTATTCTAATGACTCCCATATCGCATTCAGATGTACAAGCCTTTGGCTAATTACGGCTTGTAAATCCGAATGATGGCGGCACTGCGCGTGATTCCTTTAGCTCGAGCGGCAGCCGAATAGTGGAAGAAGAGTGCTAACGGACTTAAACGTGCCGCCATGACTTGGGCTACTTCTGTTCCATGGTTTACAATACTTAGTTATTGACAAAGGTTAAATTTTCGGTCGAGACACTCAAATCATAACTCCTCCCTTTCACTCGTGTTTGACAGCTTCAAGCCTCCCTTGTGCTCTTCCCCTTTAAGCCGGCACGGAAGTAAAACGGCACAATTTAAATTGATGCAGCACTGGAAGGTCAGGTATTACCCATGGATGTTGTATTACAACATACCAAATACGGCAAATAAATCCATTACTTACTCTGCATGCCTCACTCGCTCGTAGTAAGTTGAGTGGACTGTTACAACCGGCTAACGGAACGACGTATGAGCCGACGGCGTCAGACAGATTGATTTTAATAAGGTAGTACAGTAGCACGATCATCTCATCCGATGGCTGGTTCAAAATGCACGCGGCTGAACGGCGCCCTGATCAAGCAGGTCCTGGACAGCGTAGACAGCGTCCTGTTCGACTGCGACGGGGTCATCTGGCGAGGGGACAGCGCTGTGCCCGGTGCAGCGGAGGTGATCAATCTCCTCAAGAAACACGGCAAGAACGTGTATTTTGTCACCAATAACAGCAGCAAGACCAGAGAGCTGTACGCGCAGAAAATGGGACGCATGGGATTTAGCGTGAAAGAGGAGGACGTTTTCGGCACCGCGTACTGCACGGCTATGTATCTCAAGACGGTCGCTAATTTTAAGGGCAAAGTGTATCTTATCGGAAGCAATGCGTTGAAGCAAGAGCTGGAAGATGTGGGCATACAACAAACTGGTGTGGGACCTGATCATATATCTGGCGCGCAGAGCGATTGGGCCAATGTACCCCTGGACCCGGAGGTCAAGGCGGTTGTGGTGGGCTTTGACGAGCACTTCAGTTACATGAAGGTTAACAGGGCCATGCAGTACCTCAACGATCCCAGTTGTCTATTCGTCGCGACCAACACAGACACCAGACTACCGCTGGAAGGAGGCAAGGCTGTCCCAGGTAACTTCAGAGTCTATTTACTGTGACACTTTGTTGAAATAGGCAGATATGGTATTCGTGCATTTATTTTACAGCCTGGCTTAATCAGACAGGCAGCATCAAAACTTTAAAATGGAATACAACATAACATAACTTTATTTCCTCAAGGGGGACTTTTTGTACATATTCATAGGCTCGGCGAAAAAAGTACAGTTCAGTGTTCCCTCTTCATGCACCCTGCAGTGGCACAGCGCCACCGCTGGAATACTAGCGCCAAGTCATGCAAAACAAATTAATTTATATGTGATATGCATGCTTTAGAACTATAAACCATGTTGGGCGCCCTATTTGTTTCATAGAAAAAGTGTATTTATTTATTAATATACATACATACATACATACATACATACATACATACATACATACATACATACATACATACATACATACATACATGGACGGTGATAGATAGATAGATGGTTCATCCAAACACCTTCCAACTAGTTTTTGAAAGTGCCTGCCCAATTCCAATGACACATATGGTTCTGTGTAACAAGCCATCTGGTGCTGCAGGTTAACTGCAACATCCTCAACTGTTACATTGTAAATATTGTAATAGAGGAAGTATTGTGGAAAAGTACAGACCGCTATTGTTCTGTTATGTAATAATTAACACTATCGCAAGCGATTTCTAGTTATGTATTACTATTATAACCTTGTTTCATACCATTACTGTTGGAATGTACCAGAGCCTTACTGGAACCAATGATCAGAATCAGACCTCTGTTGCAAGTGCACACACCGTCATCGACATGGTGCACCTCACACTCAACTCAGCGCCACTGCTGCAAAGACTTGAAGGGGAAACACTGGCGATGCAAAACATGAAGTGTACATACAAAACAGCCCTACAATAACCCACTGTCAAATACCACACGTGTGACCTGTTATGATACACCCAATCCCATCATCCAGGTCAGCCTCTGACTGTCCAATCCTTCTCCCTTGTGTTGATCAGATGGATACTAGTAGGGATGAATTAGGAACCATGCATCACCTAGTAAGCATGCTTAAACCGGATTTCTGGCATGAATCATAAATTTTGCCGATAACAGATAAGACTTGGGTAATGCGTACAGATAAGCGTTTATCTGTACGTTTATCTGTTCATCTGTGTATTTTGGTTAGGGCCTTATCTCAAGCCATGCTATACACAATATAAACTGCACAATGTGTATATAAGAAATCAAATCTACTTTATTCATATAGCATAGCCAGTTCCACTCCTTACAAGTGATGGAATGGAAAGTTTTAAGAGTGTTGGACTCTCCAGGGAAACATGACTAACTATGCTCATTATATGACATAATTGGATAAAACGCGTCTGCTGAATGGCAAATAATGTATCTTGCACAGCTTGACGTGACCAGACTGTCACTGTACTCAGTGTCTTTTTAACCCAATAGCTCTGGTGATAAACCTGTCAGAGGAAGGACCATAACATGGCTGTCTTTCCTTCCCAGGTACGGGCTGCCTGGTGACCGCGGTGGAGATGGCGGCCCAGCGGCAGGCGCAGAAGGTGGGCAAGCCCAACGGCTTCATGGTGGACTGCGTGGCGTCGCAGTGCGGCCTGGACCGCAGCCGCTGCATGATGGTGGGCGACCGCCTGGACACTGACATCATGCTCGGCACCAACTGTGGCCTGAAGACGGTGCTCACCCTGACGGGGGTGAACACGCTGGCGGACGCCCAGGCCCACCAGGGCAGCGGGTGTCCCGAGAGGCAGAAGATGGTCCCCGACTACTACGTGGAGAGCATCGCCGATCTCCTGCCCTTTCTCCAGGGGTAGGCGCCGCGGATAACGGCCCCTCTGGTCAACTCCCATCCTGCCCTGCTGTGGTCTACGGTAGCTCATGCGGTCCACTGTTGCGATACATGGTGAAATTCATCGCTTTGATGCAAATTGATCTCTTTAATGCACCTGCTTATGTTTAATGCTATTGCGCCGGTGGTGTGGGGTGGTTATGCCCAATCATCACGCAACACCAATCAGCCAATAGCTATCAACCTAGCGCTGCTAATCTGTGGTTTGACGTGAGCTGTTGTAATTTGAGACCTAAGGGAGGCTAGAGAACTTTACGAAAAAGATCCCTCACATATTCAACTCCAACTCTGTTTCAGTATCAATTGACTGATCGACAACACGTGAACAATGTGCAGTATTGTTTTTTTTTAATCAAATTTAGCGTGTGTTTCTTAAAATGACAAAAGGTGTTGTGTGTACTCTCCGTTCTTTTTCTGTGATGCAATCACTACATGCTTAAGCAATGATGTCGATGTGCTGATGGATTTCTCAAGTTGTGTGGTTGAAGCTGACCAGTTTGGTTGGTTTCAATCAAGAGATGTGTCACTACTAGACAGACACAGTGACTAGAGTGCATCATCATATAATGATCTTTTAAAGTATGTACACATTTATTCAAACTAATAACACAGGATATAGCTATATTAAAGTGTCTCTTCACAAATGAAATTGGAGCGGGTAATGTTGTAAGCACTGTTTGCATGTGTAATTATTAAAGAACAATATATATATTCTAGGGAGATATTGCTATTTTAAAGGAGTTTGTATTTTTCTCTCTGTTGTCAGTCATCCTCCATCCTTGTCTCCTCAAGCCATCCAGGAGCAAACTCACTGATCAAATTCACAAAATAAAACCTCTACTTTTATTTAAAAAAAAAACAAATCTACCTCTGCTGTCTCATTACTGGTGCAGTCACAAGTGCAACCACCACCTCCCCGCCCTCCATTGTCATTGTTAATCCCTGGGGCTTGGAAGTCACCTTGGGGTGCTGTCAGCGCCTGGGCGGCCCTGGCCAGCGGAACCTCATATTGCCTCTCATGTCGTGTTGACGGAGAGCCTGCTCAGCCACGGCCACCCTCTTGTTCTTTGTCCGGGAAGGAAGGCCTAGCCAATGGCTGTGTGTGTGTGTGTGTGTGTGTGTGTGTGTGTGAGATGGAGTGTGGGGAAGTAGGGGTTAGGGTTAACCTGGCCGTCTAAGATGGGAGGAGGTGTTGACACCTCTTCAAACAAAATTTGGCAGGTCTATCAAAGTGGTGGAGGGAGAAGGGGGAGGTTTTGGAAGGAAACAGAAGACTGGAGTTGGGTCGGGGGGGTGGGGGTGACATCTCAATGGGAGGGAGGAAGGGACCACGGGAAGGGAAGGAGCAGGGGGCTGGTTTGGGGTGGGTGGGGGGTGTGACCAAAGAGAAGGCTGCCAGCAGGTGTGTGGCGTGGGGGAGTCTGGAGGAGTGCTGGGACCACAGCTCCATGCCGATAGCCAGCAGCAGAGTGCGTGAGGAGCCGTCAAAGGACACAGGATGGTGGGCTGTGGGAGACCCTCAGAGCACAGCGTAGAGGAAGTACGATGCACGGTAAGAAACACGCAACAAACTCACTCTTCATCGGGGGGGGGGGGGGGGGGGGGGGGGAACGAGTGTTTTTGGGCTTGCTTTTGTGACTGCAGTGGGCTGTATTGATTTATTTTTAGCTCTTACCAGATCTAGAGTTGGATTTGTTAGAGTATAAGCATCCAAATGACTTTTAATTGATAACAAAAATGTGAGAGAGAGAGAGAGAGAGAGAGAGAGAGAGAGAGAGAGAGAGAGAGAGAGAGAGAGAGAGAGATAGGTGGATAGAAGTGGCCAAGAGATATAGTCAAGAAGTATAAGGATCATTATAGATGGCAGGAATTTGGGTAATTTGGAAATGACTTATCAGAAGCTTCCGATAAGGAAACACAAATCTAGGATCGGCAATCATTTTATGTGGAGAGAAGTTCATTCAGCTCAGCATTCTGTTGTTCAAAGGCAATCATGGAGCAGGATGGTCCAGGGGTTAAGATGTGTGACTCCCACCTTGAATGTTCTTGGTTTACCAGTTGGCATTCTTGAGTAAGTGTCCTGAATCTGTCCTGAACAACAGGTCCACATTTAACCCGTGTATTGTCACTTTATTGCTAGGAGGGAGTTCCTGCGGTGAAACCCTGGTTCTCCCACAAGGCCTTCTGGGTGAGCGTGGTGGTCTGTCTGCTCGTGGTCTTGATCGCTCTGGCATTGACAGGCAACCTGGGTAACTCCGGGATGCTGGAAGACCCTGCCCAGGTAGAGTTACCCTGAAATAAACAAAACCCCTTCCTCATCTACAGTACGCCCTTTCAAACATCTTGTTCTTTTCAGTCTAGAATATTTTCCTACACTTAATGTATGGTTTTCTATTGCATGTTCATACACTAATAATAATAATTATATTGCTAATATTTTCATATCCTGTGTTTTAATATTGACTTGACTACCCTTTCATTCACCCGTTGCCCATGGTTTTTGTTTGTATCGTAGTCGATACACATTGTCCGAATCACCGGTCCCGATCCAACTGGCACTGTGATCAACCAATCAACAGTAGTGGACAAGGAGAATGACCTGGTGACCTTTTCAGTGACCTCACCGTCAAACCTCTCCTCCACTGTGCTCTTTGATGTCAAACATGTAAGTCAATTCATTTTGTGTATTGTATTTTGTAGCATATTTTTCATCAATACAGTGTTCCTGAGTCATGTCCATCAAACATGGCATGTGTGCATTGGCATGCATTTAAATATAATATACATATATAAATAAATGGGGGGCCTGTGTGTGTGTGTGTGTGTGTGTGTGTGTGTGTGTGTGTGTGTGTGTGTGTGTGTGTGTGTGTGTGTGTGTGTGTGTGTGTGTGTGTGTGTGTGTGTGTGTACAATTTGATTAAGATATTATATACATACATATATATTTGTTTTAAGAGTGAACTAAAGGAAGGAAATGTCTTTACACTGTAACACATAGCAAGCCTATGTTATAAGATAAAAGTTTAAAGGTCACCTGCCCATCAGGGGCTGGTTTGTTACAAACCGGCCAACCAGGAGAGCTGCTTCCTGCGTGAAATGGACCAATCGGATTACCAACGTGTTGGCTCCGTCCTGCCCGAGTCAACGCACCAGGTAACGATGTGACCTTTCTCCATCAACTAAGGAGAATGCAGTGGCTAATTGGTGAAAGAAGACAGATGGCATGTATCTCAAATAATTCACTGCAAGTTGCTATGGATACAAATCACCTCAATGATTCAACTTTCCGAAACGAAGTCTCTTTTTGACACGATTGCTGATAGGAGGACTAACATTAGCAGTGCATTGAACTCTCTGGTTTATTTCGAAAGGAGCGACCTCACTTAGCAACAGTTGGTTCATGCTGTTCTTACTCCTGCGCCACACAGCACAAAGTGTGTGAGGGCACACATGCATGCGTATGTGTGTCTGAATGAGTATATGCGTGTTTGTGAGTGTAAGGTGTGCGAGCGTGTGTGGGTCCGTATGTATGTGCGTCTGTGTGGGTGTCTGAAAGAGTGTGTGTGTGTGTGTGTGTGTGTGTGTGTGTGTGTGTGTGTGTGTGTGTGTGTGTGTGTGTGTGTGAATATGAGTGTGTGCACGTTTGTGTGTGAGTGCATGCGTGGGAAGGTGCATTTGTGTGTGTGTGTGTGTGTGTGTGTGTGTGTGTGTGTGTGTGTGTGTGTGTGTGTGTGTGTGTGTGTGTGTGTGTGTGTGTGTGTGTGTGTGTGTGTGTGTGTGTGCCCTCTCTTCCATGACTGAATTCTTCAGCACACCTGATCCCGCCCCAACCCCCCAGCCCCCCCTCTCGGCGCCCAGGCTCGTCTTACCGGACGGGTCAGGCAGCAAGCCTGAGCCCGGGACCCCGCACAATGCCTGCTCTGTCTGGGGGGGCTTTCAGCTTTTAAGGTCTTCTCTGTTGCAGGAAGATACAGCCTGATAGGTCCGATGATGACCCAGAGAGAGAGAAAGAGAGCGAGAGAGAGAGCGAGAGAGGGAGCGAGAGAGAGAGAGAGAGAGAGAGAGAGAGAGAGAGAGAGAGAGAGAGAGAGAGAGAGAGAGAGAGAGAGAGGATGTGGGGTTTATCTTGGCAGCACCACCAGTTTATCATATGCCAATTAACCGATTTTTCGCCTTTAAAAAACATTTGGCTTAAAGGACCAAATTTCCCCATCTGGGATTTAGAAAGTACATCTTGTCTCCACCTGGCCGGTTGTTGTTGAAGTGGAGCTGGTGTTATTAAGAGACCCTTATCACACCATGGGAAGATACAGGTGTAGCTCATAACATTCATTATGGGGCTTTCGATTTAGGTATGGCAGTGCACCAGTATAGACACAACTAGTTAACCGACCATGCTGAGGCTGCAAAAGACGTGAATAAAACCGAATGTAAGAATGACAGGAACCGGAAGTGAACTTCAACCTAACATGGACCATCTGTCAAAAGGCTCCAAATCAAGCAAGGGGGGGGGGGGGGGGGGGTCTTCCATCTCCTCTGGTGGTCCTCCCTCCGATCTGTAACCAGTTCCTCAGAGGACAGTAACCAATCAAAACAACCACTAGTGTTGGTGCACCAGAGCGTCCTCTCCCACGGTGTCCCATGTCCCGCAGAGACGCCGCCGCGTCGGCGTTCATTCAGACGCTCGGAGACAGCGCTCATTTAATCCTTGGTGGACCTCCGGGGGCCGCACCCCTTCTCTGCCCTCATAAATGGGTTAGGAGTGGAGGAGAGTGAGGAGGGGAGGCCTGCCATTGTCTCCTGTGCAGCGATATAGATGCTGATTTGCATCAGCATCAACCCCCCCCCCACACACATCCTTTGTTTCAGCTGAGGAGAGCCAAAGCAAGTGGGCCGGCGTATCGCTGTTATAACGGCTCGAGTTTCAGCCGCCCCTCTCTTGCTCTTTGACGGATATCTAGGCCGTGTTATGAACACTTCTCATTCTCTCTCACCACGTAGCCACCGTGTGTGAAACCATCTCTGACTCTGATTGTGTTTGCTAACCGCAAAGAGGAGATAAAGACTCAGACTTAGACTGAACCTTGAATCCCCTGGTCGGTCTTTTGTTTCCCCTTCCACAGATGAGCCAGTTCCAGCTGTCTGGGAGTGAGATCCACAGACAGACTGAGTTCCTGGGGGTGCTGGGGGGCCACGGGGTCAACGTGTCCACCCTGGAGGAGCCCTTCCAGGCCCTGTGTCGGGACAGCCCGGTCCACTGGACCAGGAGGGCAGAGGGTGAGACCCCATAGACAGCCACACACACTCCCGATGTATTGTATGTCTGCACTGTATTTCTGTCATCATTGGTGTCACTACAGGAGGATGACTGAGGTCTTAAATAGGGGGTTTATTGGTACTAATGTAGAGGTTTTAATCCAAAGTAACATTGCAGTGAATTCAGATATGTATTTAGGGGATTTCACAGAGACGATAGGCTGTGGACATTGGGGATCAAACCCAGAACCTTTTGGTTGGGATTCGAACACCCCGACCACTAGACACCCTGCATTCACACATAAAGGATTATGGAAGGGCTACCACGCAGAACATATACCTAAAGACGAAATCAGCAGCCAAAGGATCAGAAAGGATCTATTTGTATGTATGTAGCATTTAAAATGATCCCTTTCACTACAACGAACAAAGCATCTCTCATAACACTGTTTAATGAATGCGATTGCAACAGTTTGATACCACTGGACCGGAACTGTGTTGCCCTGAATGTGTGTTAATGTGACTGAACGTTGGTGTAGCTCCTGAATGAATTACTGAGACGATATGAACCAACACAGAAGAGGGGGTTTCTTGGTGGCTGGCCAATGGACTAAGGATGTGTAGTGTGGGAGTGAGAGCAAGAGAAATGTAATCTGCAACCATAACTGCCTGACCTTTTCCAGTGTATTGAATGCTTTTACCAACGAGACTTTTGCTTGTGTGAACTGAGCACTCAACAAATATCAAGGTCATTAGGCAAACGCTTTCATCCAAAGCGACTTACAAACCGGTCTGAGAACAAGCAAGGCATACATTTGAGATTGACTTGAAACTAAAAGGCTGAGTTTCCTCCACAAAGGTTTTAATGATGCGCATCCTTGTGTCGACATGACATTTGAAAATAACACTATCCCTTATAATCACAATAACTCAGTGGTGTTTGGTGACCTTGTATGCGTTCTCTAACACAACCTCTAAAGTTCCACCTGACAGAAGCTTTCCCTGTGAGAATTCTCCTCAACCTGTCTAACCTTATCATGTTCTAATTGTTCCCAAAAACCATAAGTACGAATTATCGGGCCACTTACACACTTAACTAAAAGCATCTTAACATTGTAATTAATATGCCCAAATTGTAAAAACAGGTCATTTGTTAGATGTTTGTTTCCCGTGAGACCACTGTATTGTCAAACCATGTTCCTCTCGTCTCTCCAGGCCCGGGGCGACAGAGACTCGTCTACTTCTGCATCGACATCTGCTTCCCCAGCAACATCTGCGTGTCTGTGTGCTTCTACTACCTTCCTGAGTGACCTTCTGCACCCCTCACCAGAACACCCCTCTGTCCCTCCCTCCACCCTCACCTTTATCACACAGCAAAAGCACCACCTTCGCTCCACACAAGCCTCATCAGGAGAGATGAGTAGCCTCAGGCTCTCTCTTTCCCAACACACACACACATGCTAGGAGATGATGCAGCTGTCATTATTCTCTCCTTAACCCCTCGTCATGTTGTAATGCCTCTTCCCTGGTGGCCCAAGATCCTGTTTACCGTTAACCATTATTATAGAGATGCAGTGTTTTTATCTTGCCAATAAACATTTGTTGTGTAATGTTGGGCATTTATTTGTGTGTGTCGCGTAAGGAGGAAGTAAGAACGGAGTGATAACGAAATCAGAAAACAGGTTTTGCAAGACGTATGACTGACCCAAGTCTTTACTGGGGAAAATCAGTCTTCAAAATATTAAAACATTGGCCCGGGAATATAATGAAATCATTTATACATAAGACACAAACAAGACATAACCAATTTCAACGGCACGGGCAAGCCAACATCCTGGATATAATGCAAATCACGTGGTCTTAAATATGGCCCATTTCTAAAAACAAAGCTTGTATTAATTCGCCCTCAGTGGTGTTGCAGACCGCTCGCTACCGGTTGCTTCATTTCTAAAAGATGTCACCATAAGGACATGCCCTTTGGAAAGATTGGCACAAAAAGTTAAAAACCTAGTTAGCAAATGAATGGAAGTGTCAAGAATTTCATTCTTCCAAATTGGCAGATGAGAGAGCTGCATCGGAATCATTCATACGGGCAAAATATTAATATTATTACCAGATGTTACATCATTTAAAAGACAGCAGGTGGATGCGTTTGGGAATAACTTATAAGGAGGGCTGACATTCAGACACTCCTGATCTCCTCTTCATCATCAAAATCATCAACGTCTTCTGGCTGCTGTGGGGATGGAGTCCCGATCATGCTCATCACACCGTGGTCTGGCTCGTCAACGCCGATCCAAAGAAGTCCCGCGGTCTCAATACCAACTCACGGATCATCGCCACCAAAGTTAACAAGCGATCAATATGTTCCCATGCGTGTCGATTCCGTCCCTCGTTCCAACCCTTCTGCTGGCAGGCGTCCATTCATTCATTCGTTCTTCTTCCTCTCCGCACTTCTGTTCTCCTGCCCAAAATCGTTTTTTCTTTTCCGTTCGCTCGACGCCGTCCTTCTCCTCCTCTTCATCAGCCCAGCACGCTGTCGTTGAAGGCCAGGCAGACCACGGCCTTCTGGTGCCCACTGTATTCCCGCTTGATCTCCCCGGTCTCCACGCACCACAGGCGCGCCAGGTTGTCTGACGAGGCTGCAGGAATGGCGAGAGAGAGACAGAGAGAGAGAAATCAGACAAAGTTTCACGTTCTACATCAAAAACTCTTGTTACAATCCACATGCGTGTTTGTGACAGCACATCCGTACTATTTCATTACACTTCTGTTGAGGTTTTGATTGAGCTATTGGTTACTTAACCACCCTAATATACAATACTATAGCAGCATATACAAGTTCAGCATTCATCTTATGGTCTCGCATAGGACCTGTGATTCTAATGCCTTGCTTAAGTGCAAACAGCTTTTAACAAATCAATTCGTTTTTTATGTCGTTTCTAGATGGCCTTGGCAACATTAGCGTTGCAAGGTGGTTTTCTTGAAGCCTAAACCGTCAAAGTTTAAGTTACAACTAGATGTGTAGGTGTTTTTCTCAATCATACCGAATCCCAACACTGCCACGTTCAGCTGGCCTGTAGTACTAACCTGTGACGATGTACTGGGAGTCGCCAGAGAAGGCGCAGTCCCACATCCAGCCCCTAGAGGTCTCCCCTGGGTTGTTGCTCTTGATGCTCAGCTCAGTCATCAGGGAGAAGTTGGACGTTCTCCAGATCTTGCAGGTCTGGTCTGCTGAGCAGGTGGCCAACAGGCTGCCGACACAAACATAGAAACAGGCATCACTCCTGTGAGTCAACGATTGTTGTGCAAGCAAAACCGTTCTGTTGCTTGTCCCTGTGGTATTCTCACTCGTCTTTTTACCTCAAAGTTATTCAACCCAACGAGGAGTCCTTTGGTCTGGTTTGAATACGCATTTAAAATGTATAATGTAATGGCATGCGATTTTCTCAACAACATAAGTTTATTTTATTCATTATTCCACTCTTAATGGGGTTCCAAGTATTTAGATAAAAGATTTGAATGGCATCTGGATGCAATGTATGAATCAACCGTATGCATACCACGGTATGTTTAATACAAAAATAAAACAGAAGACGTGGTAATTCAGTTAATTCAACGCAACATTCATCACAAGACTTTACTCATCCTCCAAAAGCTGGCCACACAAAACACAGGTCTGAGCTGAACAACCACACATGAATACAGTAGGAAAGCAGAGGGTTTACTCACGTGGAGTCAGGGCTGAACTTGCAGCGCAGCGAGTAGCGCTTGTGGGCCGGGATCTTGGTCTTGGGGATGAGCTGAGTGACCTCGTCTCCCATGCCCCCTGCAAGGTTCCATACGTAGCAGTTCCCCTGGAGGTAGATGGATGCCCCACAACGACAGAAAATAAATAATCAGCCACCACACAATGCTCAGCGTTTCAGAAGAGAGCAACGCAGCCAAGAGCCCCCATTCAGTCCCTCCTTTCCAAATCAACTCAGACACAGCAGTGAAATAGCATGTTAATACACAGTTAATAAAGATTTGGTTCAAGTAATAGCTTTATAATCAGGGGGTTGGCCAACACTCAAATAATGGCATAATAATGAGATAGAGAGACCTTCAGGATGCCCATCCAGTTGTTGTTGAGAAACCTTATATTATTTGAGAGAGAGAGAGCAGTCTTCCTGTCCACTAGGAGACTCAGAACCCTAACTAAGCCAAAATAGAGTCCGGACGATCCGAGCTAGTCACTGATCCGGCACTAGATTTCGGTCACTAGCACCACCGCAGAACATGTAAACAGTGAGCATCTGTGCATGTAATGCATTGCTACAGAGGAGGGCAGAGTAACTTCCTGACGGACTCCATGAGACCACCAAATCCACTGACCGAGCTGTTGACCGCTGCCATGTAGCTAGCGTCCGGGTCGATGTGTACAGAGTTGATGGCGACGTCGGGCTCGGGGATCAACTGCTCGTTGTGGTCCGTCTTCAGATCCCAGATGTGGATCACGCCGCTCTGGTCGCCTACGATCAGCTCTGCCTGGAGCACACAAGACGACAGGCAGCCATGTTGTTCATCTCTGCAGATACTGATATCGCACAGTTTGGCCTATAGCAAACAATATATCGGTGGCGGTGCATCGCTTATAATACCATGAAAAAGAAAAAGGACCAATTCTTACACAGAAGGTAATTATGCACTTTGACAATTTGATTAAATCAAATAGAATTGCATTTTCTATAGACGCAATTCAATTTCAAGGGAAATCGAAGCATTGACAATCAGAGTAAATGGTCTTCTTTGTCTCACCTGGTTAGGGTGCAGGCACACACAGTTGATGGGTGCATTGACCTGGAAGATCCTTTGACACTGCAGGTTCCTGGACCTTAAAAACATCAGAGGAGACCAACACAGGTTAGCATTTTATTAGCATTTGATTCACCCCCGTGCATGCATCGAATGCGAGGGGAGTACCTTAGGTCCCAGATCCGAGCCATGCAGTCCTCCCCTCCGGTGTACATCCAGCGCCCATCCTCATGGAAGCCCACTGATGTGATGTTTTTGCTGACGCCATCGTATGTGATCACTGGGTTTGGGTTGTTGGAGTTCAGGTCATACATGCGGATGTGTTGGTAGCCTAAAAACAGAGAACCCCCCCCCCAAAAAAACAAGTTGTTACTTCTATGTTGTGAATTGGTTGATAATATAGATTTGAGGAGCGGTCAATAAATTGTGATGATAAACATACCTGCAGCTGCAATCATACTCCTATCTGGTGTCACCTCAAGTGAGTTTACCTGCTGAGAGCTTGTTAAGCAAACGCATAACAGGTTTTTGGTATTCCGACATCATGATACAGTACACCACGGCACTGACACTTGCTGGTTAATAGATTTCAGGTGTACCGAGATACATTTCAGTTTAACGATATTATTTGTGCCAAACAAAACATACCAAGGCAAAGGGCGTAAAAACAAAGGATACCGAGTCTTGATGCTGGACCGTCCTGGTGCAGATCCCGCTGTGGGCCTGCCAAAAACGTACTGTATGGTCGTATCCAGCCGTGGCCAGTATCACTGGATCACTCCCCACGGTCCCCCCCTGGTTTACATTCATTCTTGCAGATAGTTGTCCCCGGACCTATCGAGGAAGCTATCGAAATAAACACATTCTAACTTGTCATTTTATAAGATGTAAGGTTGCACATTGTTTTTGGAATATAGTATCTATATATTTTTACTGAACTATGTCAACAAGGTCAGTATCAACAAAGATAGCATGGAAAGCTAACTTGCTAAGAGTTAGACGAATCGGCAGCTATGAGAAAACGATTTTGATCGAGTCGATTAAGTTTGGAATGGAATATTGAAACTCAATGAACAGTGAAAAATGCATTGCAAAACAGAATAACACAAGGTAAACCCTACCTTGAAGGTAGATGTGATGTTTAGTGTGTGCGTCCGTAAAATGCCCCCACAACAACATAACTGTACGATGGTTCCGCTTCGTTAAAATGAAGCTCATATTTAATCTCTTTTGTGTTGCTTTATTATAGTAGTCAAATTAATTTCCAGGCTGAACCCGTTATAAACAGGCAAAGAAAATAACACACAGTAAAAATAGGACTTAAACATTTAATGGAAACAAATCAGAATTTTGTTCAATTAAATCTTTATTATTATTGAAAAAATGTATTAAATATAATTATTATTAGTAGTAGTACACATGTGAACACCTGCATAAATTTCATAAATACATGTTTCCAAACATAGACATAGACATACACAAAGTAAGCTCTCAGCATAGTCAAATATATAATCTAACACTACGTCTTTGCTGTAACCTATCAAAGAGCAGTTAAAGAGCCGCGCTGTAGGAACTTCCTGCTCTTCTCCTCTTGCTTTACACTGGAGCTCACTGCAGCAGGGCGGACATATGCTGCTTCACTTCCCCTGGATCAGCCAATGAGCACGCAAGGATCATCCCTCTGACACCTGACCTCACCTTGGTGGACGGGAGAACCTACAATGGTTGTACATGTTAATATTAATTATTCATTTGGTAATTGATTCTCAGAAAAAGGGTACTGGGTTTGATTCCTGTGCCAGAAGCCTAACTGAAGTAATCCATGAGCGAGATTGCCCATCCCTTATACCGTTTCTCCTAACATGTATCTGAACTCACCGTAGGCCGCTTTGGATGGAAAGTGTCTGCCAAACGACTATATTGTAGTAGAAACGCAGTGGTAGACTGTGTGGCCAATTCTTTAGATCTACCTTCATGTGTATTTTGCATCTCTCCAGAAGGAACTTCCATTTGAACGCAGTACGCTGTTCATCAGTGAGACCTGTGAACTCCTCGATCTGCAACAGAAAGAATGAAAATCGTCTTGTTATCTTTCTGTTTCAGAGACACTCATCAAATTCCATGTATAAAAATACATACTTTGTCACTAGAAAATAGCTTGCACATAAATTTGCAGGCAACGAACAGGGTTTTAAGAAACATCTAAATAGTACATTAGTCATTTTACTGCTATAAGTCAAACAGGGTTCAGATTCTCAATTCATTAACATCAATTTTTAATCACTTGGACACTATTTTGGAGAAAATGTATGGATCATTGTTTCGAGTTCAACCTATTGCACACTGGGTGGCACTGTGGTGCTGCACTAGTAATATATAAATCAATGAAATCCATAGTTGGTCGAGATACCTTCATGCCTAAGGGCCCAATCCCATTTCAACCCCTTACCCCTTCCCCTCCCCCCTCCCCCCCTAGAAATGGGATTGGGCCATATAGTCTGAGGGTCGCTTCAGTCCAGGAGTCCCCACCCTCCGGGGGCCTACTCACAGTGCAGCCCAGCGTCTTCTCAGCCACAGGGCTCCTTAGGGAGCAGGCCTGCAGGGTGCCGGTGTGGTCGGTGACATCCACCGTCAGGTCGAACCCTGTGGTCAGGGACAGGGGCTGGTCCCTGCCCGGACACGAGGGGTTGGTGCAGCTCTGCAGCTCCTCGTTCACCTGGTACTTGCACCTAGCGCTGAGGAGGTGGAGGGGGTTGGGTCACTGGATGCTGATAGGAAGCATGATATACCTTAAGGCCCAATCCCATTTCTACCCCTTACCCCTTCCCCTTACCCCTCCCCCTTGTTTTGAAGGGGTAAGGGGTAGGGGTAAGGGGAAGAAATGGGATTGGGCCTAAATACTCTTTGAGCTAGGGTAAACATCTGGTAATCAATGTTATTTCCTGTGGGATGAATAAAGGTCTGTCCATTCAGCCAAACATCTACTCCTCTGTATATCTATGTCACTTATTGATTTAAGAGGTTTGCTGGTTAGATTCTCAACCAGTTTTTTATAGGGATTTTTAATGAAGAATTGCGTCTCTTCTGTTACTATGAATATGAAAACCATGATCTGTATATTATTGACTTTGTTTGAAATTATTATTTTTTAAACATCCACATTTTCTGAAAAGTGGTGCATAGAAAATTGCGGTAAAAGCAGAAGTTAGGATCTGAACTTAATGTGAATCTGTGGCAGAACGGCTGTGGCCCGTCACGCTGGTGGGTCAACCTACCACTTGGTTTTGATGACTCTGGAGATGGAGGAGTCCAAGTCCAGCTTGGAGATGAAGCTGTAGGTGAGGCCGAAGAAGACCTCCGGGCTCTCCTGGGCCCTCAGCTTCAGATGGTTCACCGTGTACACGTCCGTGATGGAGTCCACTGGGGAGCGACGTGAAGGACGCAAACACACAAACAACACATTGGACCGTAAAGAGGAAGTATGGACGTCCTTCATCTTCCTGACAAGCTATTAGTCATTGTTTGTATATATGTTAATATCAAACAAGTATAGAAGAATGATAAAACAGTAAGATGGTCAAACAGCAAGGCTCCCGTCTGACCTACCGGGCATGTCGTCTGGCCTGTCGTCGTCCACCAGCAGCCCTGAGCTAGACATCTCCTTGGCACGGCTGAACAGCAGGCCAGCTTCCTTGGTGTCTGTGATGGACGCAAACACTCTCTTCAAGTTTACATACACATAGTTAGACACAAATTGTTCACAGCAATGTTTGTGTTAGTAACATGTACTGAAGCCCAGAGATGTCAATCACAGTTGTGGTTGGTGAAATGTGAAGTATTCTCAAAAGGTTGGAATGGAACTGAATGGCTTCTGGCTTTCTCATTGCTGTTGTGATGTGTGGCTTAGAGAAGGTTAACTGTGGTGTGTGTCCTATTTGACAGAACCTATTATTAATCATTCAAGAGGTCATTCAAGATCGACTTCAATCAATGAAATGTCAATGAAGGCAGGAATCCATATGATGATACAACATTATACCCGTTTTTCACTTAAGTTACAACCCAACAATGATGCATGACCCAAGTTGGTACCCAGGATGCAGTTTGGGTAAATATTAAGCTACGCCTACAGGTAAAATATATTCTTACCAGGGTTGACAGTAACAATAGTTTTGGAGTTAACTGTTGCCGCCATACAGTTTCGGAAACTGTCAAAACTAATCTTGGCATCTGCGATGAAGAGAACTTTGAGAAAAGAAAGCAGGAAAGAGAAAAAAACACAACTGTCGGTTATAGTGAATGTCTATATGAAGACTCACAGCCTATGGAACTTGACAGGCATGTTATTTCTGCATTAGGTTAAGGAAATATTCATTTTGTAAGCGAGAGGGGTTAGCTGCTGTTAACCTACCCGTCTCCTTTGGTACCAGAGTTTGTATGAGTTGAATGGCCTCTCTGTCCCAGCTGTGTGTGTGAGGTTGGGGAGTTGAAACGCAGAGGTGGGGTGGACACATGGTGAAAATCAAAGACACATGGGGGTGAACAGAGGTCCGGGCAATCACTCGACCAATCAATCAATCTAATGATTGATGGCAAGCTCGGTTGCAAATATGCTTACTGAGCTATTTTCTCTGTTGCTATGTAAAATACAATTCGATGTAAAATAAGCATGCACTGCTTACTTTAATTTTCCCTTTCATCTACATGTGCATGTTATACACACATATAATATACATTCTCTAGCATTTTGTGCTGAGGCAAATGGAAAGCCACCCTTACCAGACTAAGGAGAAGGAAGTCACGGAGTCATCAAAGAGCTTCACCTCCAGCCTCTGGCCTCTACGGCCGTCTGATGTGGTGAACTGCTTCGGCTCTGCAATCTAAAGACATTTATACAACATGTTTCATATCATTAAGCCTTTGCAGGTTTTGGTTGGAGGATGGATGATTTGATCACATATGCTTTGAGTCCCTTCTTTACATTGAACACATAGGTGTTCACATTATCCAAGTGCATTTGCCAGATGAACAAGTCTAGTCCAAAGTACCCTATTACATTTTACATTTCAAAGAGAATTACATTTCAAAGAGTGTATCGTGCTCATTCTCAGCTAACTTGCTACCCAGCATGCTTCCAACTATTTGCCCATTGCCTACATATACTCACCCTCAATTAAAGTACCCTACCGATCTCACTGCAGCCAGTATATTCAGGACGCTGCCGTCCAGACTCTGCCCATTGGCCACTATGTCCCCGAGGGAGTAGAAGTCTCGGGGGTCCTTCACAGGCAGGTGGAGCAGAGGGAGGAGCCGATCGGCTGTGTCCATGTCTGCACACAGCAGCACCCGAGAGTGGGCCTCTGACACCAGCAGCCTGTAGAGGCTGGAGGAGAGGACAGGACGGGCGAAGGGAAGTCCACGGGTCAAAGGTGGACACTTTGATGTGTCCGATGTTGGTCAATTGTAACTACTTGTGTCACCCATGTGTCAGTCTGACTACTGTCAGACTGACACATGGGTTGTCAACAGACAAGAATGAAACGAATATTACCCATCTAAGCAATCTACAACCAGACCTTAGCAAAAAAAATCACCTGTTTAAATGGTAAAAGTAAGAACAAATAAACAGTTCTTGTTTTTTTACCTTGGTGTTGTGGGGCAATATTTTTCATCTTTCTCTGGATCTTTGCTGGACACTAAAGGATTTTCAACAACCACTTTGTCAAGAAAGACAAAGAAAAATGTTTAAATAAATTAGTCAACAAAAAGCAAGCAAATGGCAACAAATCAGAACTGAATAAAGCTCATTTCAGCACGTCCAATTAAAAGGCTGGAATAACCTGTCAATCACTTTTCGGCCTGACCAATCAGAAGGCTTTAATTACGTTCCAAACCCATCCGTAACCCCAACCACCAGGGCCTGCATCTACCTTTGTGACGTCTATGCGTCTATAAATTCGCGTGTTGCATCGTTTGCGTCGGTTTTGAAAGAAGACTCGACGAGAGAAAAATCAAGAAGTGGAAGAAGATGACTGATTTCGCTATCAAGATGATCCAGCCGGAGTACGCTCCGGTTGGCATGAACTCGATCCGACAGGTGATCCTCGACGGCCTGAACCGTTTCACACCTCGGTAAGTTGGAAAGCTAAAGTCAACGCTGAAGTTAAAGCAACGCAAATGGAATGTTTGGTGATCGCAATGCTTGTTGGGCCATATCGTGTGCCCCTTTATCAACTTTATTTTTATGTTTATTCGCCTGCCCGATTGTGTAAACATCTTCTCATATAGGCCTAGTTCTCACGGTATCAGACCATTATGCCAACATGTTTAGCCAGTTTATAGCAATGAGCTATTTGCCGGACCGTTGCCTAGTTACTAATAACAACATGCGCTTCGTCGATTGAGAACTATTTACACACAGGCATAAGTGCATCGTGTTTTTCCGGAGGAGAAGAAGAAGCTGAATAACTGCGAAAAATAATACTTTTAATGATGGAGTCTCCGGCTTTCGTTTAGAAATGTCAACAATTTATTTAGGATTTAACATAGAAAATGTTACGTTCAAAATTAATTTAAAAAACAAAACTTGATCAAGGAAATGAAACACTCGACATCAATACAACCTCCAGCTTTCCTCGTGACTACCCGGTTTGTTTACATAATGTGGGAGCATCTGTCTGCATCACGCAAATACCCGAAGCATTTACTGACGCAAAAGACGTTTAGAAATGTTCAGCGTAGTGTCCAAATTCTCGTTTGTTCACTCCCTATATAGTGCACTAAATCATGAACACTATATAGGGAATAGTGAGTGAGTGAATAGGAAACGATTTCGAACACAGCTAATGTAAGCTCGCTAACTTTTTGCTGTCTATCAAGCAGAGACAGCTTTTCATTGGTGCATGAAAATTCGCCATCGGGTCACCAGTGTGCGCCCCGGGCCAATGGTATCGCTTGTCTTTTTTGTTATCACCACATGATTGGACAATTCAGCGAATCAATCAAATAGGCTACCTCCCTCAGCAGCAGTAAGTTACATATTAATTTAGTCTTTCGGCCTGTAGCATATAAACAAAATGAAGCAACTGTCCCATATTTCTAACTGCATTTGAAGTAGACAAATTTGAGACTCACAAAAAATGGACGCTATAGGACAGTGATCATGATTTGTCTCAATATCAGAATAAAAACAATTGGCCAAATAGCAATGGCTGGTGGAATGGCCATAAACTAGGTCTGTATATGCAGTGTAAGCTTGTCCAGGCCCTGCAAGTCAGAATGTAGGCTATGAATCTGAATGAATAGTAGGTAAATAATAGGTAGTGGCCAAATGCACCAGTATACAGGAAATCAAAATGGGGGGACATTTTTATGGGGGGGGGGGTCCACTAGATCGGATTTTAGCGTGATAGCGGGCCCAAATGGCAACCAAACACACGTTTTTGTTTTATTTTCTGATTTTAACGTAACATGGTGCAAAAACCGAATCTCTTTATCTTTCAGGCTGTGGAGGGATCTGACGAGCGGGCACCTGGAGCCCTGTGTGTGTGACCAGATGGTGGCCATGTTAACGGACCTGATCTCGTTCCTAGTGAAGGCCACTCTGGCTCCCGTCATGCCGAGGATTGGGGAATACATACAGAGCCATGGCCACGCCTGTCGAAACATGGACGTTGCGTACGTTGAAGCGATGCTGAAGATGTCTGAAGTTTAGGATATTGTTTTAATTTTTTGCGTAGATATGTTAAAAAAAATTCTAACCGGTTGCAAAGAGATTTAATTCACCTCATTTGGACGAACTAATTTGAAAGGATCAGAAATGTTAATCACCAAAAGCCACATCAACATGTTAGGATCGGGTCAGTAATTCCAGAATATTAAGCGAATATTATGTTTCAATGGTGCTCTTTTAGATACAAGACTCCACCCACAGAGAAGGACCTCCCTTACTTCCAGCTGACTGAAGAAGGACTCAGAGCCAGCTTTGTTGGGTCCCTACAGAAGGCCCTCACCAGTATTTTTGAAGTCCCGCAGCGACTTGCCATGGACTCACTGACCCAGCTGATAGTGGCTGAGGTCAGCTTGATGGCCAACGCGGTCATCCTCACTGCCATGACCACGCCCATCTTGGAGTCCAGCATACCGGTGACTCTCAGCGTTGCCTCCACTGTCTCCTGTGAGACGCTGCAGATGTTGGTGGTCCACTTGGTCACCATCATTAAGGGCTCACTGGACCATATTGTGGGTAAGCCCGGTGGCGTCAGCAAGGCCCCTCGGCGCACACTGGAGGCTGACGGGGAGGCTTCCACCACCATCAAGATGGCTCCTGGGACCCTACCCAGTCAGTCATTGGATGATGCCCCTCAGCACGACCCAGCAGGGGGTGGCTCTCCAGAGTCAGGGCTCAGTCCTGAGTCAGGGCCCGGTCCTGATTCAGGGCTCTGTCCGGCCAACCTCTTGTATCAATACAGCAGAGAACAGAAACGCAAAAAAGGCATTTTTAGACGGCTGATGAAGCTGGCAAAAGACGGGTTGTCAGCAAAGCCTTCCCAGGCAAAGGAAATCAAAAGACTGAGGCTCAGGATCAGGTCTTCGGCCTCTGCCCCTGCTGCCTCCCTTAAGCTATGGACGAGGAAGAGGTCCTCTAAAGTCAGTCCTCTGCTAGTCCCTGCTGTGCCGGCTCCTGACACCGACCACAACAACGTAGCCGGTAAGTTACCCGACGCATAGCCAAGGTTAAAAAAATCAAGATGTTGTAATATATTAGAACACGGTTTGTGCATCGTGTTAATTAGCACCAATATTTAATTAGTTGATTACAATTACTCTGTTGGACAGGGATCTCTATCAAGAAGACAAGCCAGACCGGAGCTCCTCCTGACAGCTTCCTCTGCAAGTCCTCCAGAGTCAGTCCTCTGCTAGTCCTTGCTGTGCCGGCTCCTGACACCGACAACAGCACCCCAGCCGGTAAATTACTCGACACAGCCCAGATTACAAAAAATCGGACAATGCATTGTGTTAATAATAACCACTTTTTAATGAGTAATGGCTTTGTTGGACAGGGACCTCCACCCAGAAGACAAGCCA
This sequence comes from Gadus macrocephalus, assembly GCF_031168955.1. NCBI lineage: Eukaryota > Metazoa > Chordata > Actinopteri > Gadiformes > Gadidae > Gadus > Gadus macrocephalus. The sequence goes on from NC_082399.1 coordinate 10,298,320, forward strand.
GGCTGGAGCCCCTCCTGTCGGTGAGCGGCCCAAGGGCCCCAGCGGCCTCTGCAAGTCCTCCAGAGTCAGTCCTCTGCTAGTCCTTGCTGTGCCGGCTCCTGACGCCTACAACAGCAACCCAGCCGGTAAATGACCCGACACTTAGCCCAGTTTACAAAAAATCGGACGTTGCAAAATATTGAATTAGTCGATTGTGATTGTTCTGTTGGACAGGGATCTCCACCCAGGAGACAAGTCAGACTGGAGCCCCTCCTGTCGGTGAGCGGTCCAAGCGGCCCAGCCTCCTCAGCAAGATGGTGTCCTCCATGGCCAAAGCCATTGGAAAGACCTTCACTCCCTCCGCCCCCTGCACAACCCTTTTGTGACGGCTTCCTAACCCCCTAACCCAGGCCGATCTAACTCGTAGCCTGGATTACTAATTAGGAGGTGAGTCTGGCACAATCGCCACCAAAACGGCTCCAGGCACCCAAGCCTGCCATGACTTTGCTGATGCCCCTCAGCTCTAACACACTAGCGCTCTCTAAAGTCCAAAGGTAGGGCGGTTGTCTGTGGCTGGTTGTCAGCGAAGCGTTGCCAAGAGAAGGAAATGAATTGGCTGAGGCCAAGACCAGACAGTCTTTGGCCTCTGCCCCAGCCTCAGGGGCTGGACTATCTCGGGCTGCTGCATCCTGAGGCATCTCCGCCTAGAAGTCTGGGAGCCCTTCCCAGTGGGGAGCGACGCAGGTGCCCCACCACCATCCCCAGGATGGCTCCTTGAACCCCATCTTTTGAGGAATTGGATGATGCCGGACCCATGACAACCCTGCTGAGGCTCAAGCCCAGGTCTTTGGCTTTGCCCCTTCTGCCTCCCTGAAGCTATTGACTAAAAAAGGGGTCAAGTCAGTCCTCTGCTAGTCCCCGCTGTGCCGCCTCCTGACACCGACCACAACAACCTAGCCGGTAAGTTACCCGACACTTGCCCCAGATGGCAAAAAAAAGTCAAAAAGGGCGGCGTGTGTGAATAGTTTCAAAATGCTAATTTGACAAGATGTTGTGATATGTTTGTTTATTGTGTCAATAAGAACAGATATTTAATGAGTTGATTATATTTGCGCTGTTGGACAGGGTTCTCCACCCAGAAGACAAGTCCGACTGGAGCCCCTCCTGTCGGTGAGCGGCCCAAGCGCCCCAGCAGCCTCCGCAAGATGCTGTCCTCCATGGCCAAAGCTATAGGTAAGCCTCTCACTACCTGCACCCCTTCCACAACCCTTTGATAACAGCTTGCTAACGCCCTAACCCAGGCCTATTCAACTCAAAGCCTGGATTACTTATTAGGTGGTGGGTCTGGCCAATCAGCACCGAGGCGGCTCCAGGCACCCCATCCTGCGAGTACTTGGATGAGGCCTCTCAGCCGACCCTGCAGGGGGCTGCTGTCCAGCGTTGGGGCCGACTGTCACTGGTTGTCAGCGAAGGGTTGCCAGGAGAAGGAAATTAAAAGGGTGAGGCTAAGGTCATCATCATAGGTGAATTTTGAGATGACGGAGAGCACGAGGCTCACGCTCAGAGATCCCGGTCGGCTAAATCCAAGCATGGTTAAGGACCTCCTTCATAATCCTAGCACTTTCAAGGTCTTGATCTTTTATTATTTTTTATTTATCAAAGCACCCTGCTGAGGCATAAGCCGAGGTCTTTGGCCTCTGTCCCTGCTGCCTCCCTGAAGCTATGGAAGGGAAAGAGGTCCTCCAAAGTCAGTCCTAGTCCCCGCTGTGCCGGCTCCTGGCACCGACCACAACAACGTAGCCGGTAAGTTACCCGACATATAACCCAGGTACAAAAAAAGTCACAAAGGGCAGCGTGGGTAAATAGTTTCAATATGCTAATTTGACAAGATGTTGTAATATGTTTGAACAGGGAGAGTGTTCATACATTGTGTTAATAAGAACCGATATTTAGTTGGTTGAGTTAGTTGATTATAATCCCTCTGTTGGACAGGGTCCTCCACCCAGAAGACCAGTCAGGCTGGAGCCCCTCCTGACGGTGAGCGGCCCAAGGGCCCCAGCGGCCCCCCGCAAGGTGCTGTCCTGCAAGGATCAGACAGTCTTTAGCCTCGGCCCCAGCCTCAGGGGCTGGACTATCTCGGCCTGCTGCCTCCTGAGGCCTCTGCCCAGAAGCCTGGCCAGACTGGAGCCCTTCCCGCTAGGGAGCGACGCAAGTGCCCCAGCGGCATACTCAAGATGGACGTCCCCTAGGGCCGAAGCCATTGCCAAGCCCTTCACTACCTGCGCCCCTGCTCCAACCCTTTGATGACGGCTACTCATCCCCCTATCCCAGACCTATCCAACTGTAGCCCCCGGATTAATTATCAGGTGGTTAGTCCACTACCCTCACCACCTTAACTGGTCCAGGCCCCTCAACCTGCGGTTGTCTGTTGCTGATTTCAGCGAACAAATTCAGGCCAAGGAAATTGAATGGTTGAGGCCAAGATCAGACAGTCTTTGGCCTCTGCCCCAGCCTCGGGCTAGACCATCTCAGCCCGCTGCCTCCTTGAAGCTATGGACGAGGAAGAAGTAAAGTCAGTCCTCTGCTAGTCCCCGCTGTGCCTGCTCCTGACATTGACAACAACAATCTAGCCGGTAAATGACCCGACACATGACAGATTTAAAAGAAAAGTAAAAAATGGCAGCGATGTTGTTGTAATACGTTTGAACACAGAGTGTTTTTGCATTGTGTTATTAAGAACCAATATTTAACTAGTTGATTATAATTGTTCTGCTGGACAGGGATCTCAACCCAGAAGACAAGCCAGACTGGAGCCCCTCCTGTTGGTGAGCGGCCCAAGGGCCCCAGCGACCACTGCAAGTCCTCCACAGTCAGTCCTCTGCGAGTCGCTGAGGAAGATGCTGTCCTGCAAGGGCCGCTGTCTCTTGCTGGTTGTCAGCGGAGCTTTGCCAGGAGAAGGAAATGAAAAGGCTGAGGCCAAGATCAGACAGTCTTTAGCCTCAGCCTGCTATCTCAGCCTGCTGCCTCCTGAGGCATCTCTGCTCAGAAGCCTGGCCAGACTGGAGCCCTTCCCGCTGGGGAACGACACAAGTGCCCCAGTGGCATCCTCAAGATGGAAGTCCTCCGTGGCCAAAGCCACTGCCAAGCCTTTCACTACCTGCGCCCTGCTCCAACCCTGTGATGTCCGCTAACCACACCCATATTCCAGACCTATTAAACTGGAGCCCCCTGATTTATTATCAGGTGGTTAGTCCACTCACCACCAAGACTGTTCCAGGCACTCCATCCTGCTGTCGTCTGTTGCTGGTTGCAGCTAAGCGTTTTCAGGCAATGGAAATTACTGTAAATGGCTGAAGCCAAGATCAGACAGTCTTTGGCCTCTGCCCCAGCCTCAGGGGCTAGACCATCTCAGCCCGCGGCCCCTGCTGCCTCCCTGCTGCCTCCCTGAAGCTATGGACGAGGAAGAAGTAAAGTCAGTCCTCTGCTAGTCCCCACTGTGCCTGCTCCTGACACCGACCACAACAACCTAGCCGGTACATCACCCGACACCAGATTGCAAGTCCACAAGGGCAGCGTGTGTGAATAGTTTCAAAATACTAATTCTGGAGCCCCTGACGTTGAGAAGCCCAAGGGCCCAAGCAGCCTCCGCAAGATACTGTCCTCCATGGTCAAAGCCGTGGGCAAGCCCTTCACTACCTGCGACCCCTCCCCAACCCTTTGATGACAGCTCCCTAACCCCCCTAACCCAGGTAAATTCAACTTGAAACCTGGAATACTTCCAGTCTCCCAAAGACTCGCATTCTTTGGCCTCTGCCCCAGCGTCAGGGGCTGGACTATCTCAGCCCCTGGTGCCTCCCTGAATCCTCAAACCAGAAGACAAGCCAGATTGGATCCCCCCCAGACTGGATCCCAAAGACACTGCTCTCCATGGCCAAAGCCATTGCTAAGCCCTTCACTGCCTTGGCCTCTTTTAACTAACTTGTAACTTACTCTACTCTCTATCAACTATCTTGTTGGCCTCGCACAAAACCTTTGAGGGATTCCTAACCCCCATGGAAAGACTCAGGATTGCAGGGGGTGTGGTCTGAATCCCTGACTTTGTCAACATTTTATGTAGTTTGTACTTGTCTGAAATGCTGTTACTAGATTAAGTTGCACCACTGCTGTGAGTGTACTGTTATTGGACACTGCAATGGCCACTTAAGTTTACGCTCATAAGTGATTCACTAGTGTACATCGCTGTTACGGCTAATGACTTGCACCAAACTCACCTGAAGTATGCCAGCACCAGAGACTGTGCCCTCTCTCTTTTCGCTCTCTGGCTGGCTCACTGGCTGTTGTTTTGCAGTGAGCGCTCTGGTCGTGGTGTTTTGTTTTTAAAGAGCATTGATAAGTTGTTGAAGGGTAAGTATTGTTTTGTTTTCCCATGTTTTTTTCTCTTGTCTTGGTGTAGAGTGGGATTAGAGATGTTTAAATATATTTTTAAGCCTGGACTGCAAGTATTGTTTAAATATCTGTGATTTTCTGGTTATTGTGGCTACCCCAAAGCATTTTTTTTGCTTATGTCTTTGTTCCTGTATTCCATACAGTTTATTTATAATTAACCCTTTGTTTGAATGGTGCCTGGTAACATTTAATTTCAATCCCTTTTTGCTATGTTACCTCCCCACCCATCTATCAACCTCAGGGTGGTAACAATCGCCATGAGGGGAAATGTACTACGACTATTAAAACTTTAAATTGGAAGGAAAAACAAATGCAATATTTGGAGCAGAGCAGCCTTAACTCTGACATAAGTTATAAAAAAGTTTTGAACTTGCCCTGCTGCATTACACGGAAGCGACTGGATTTTCAACCCATCTATATAAAATAAACATTACTAAAAACAAACTACGTGAGGACATTGCATCTTTTCTTTTGTTACAAAAGCTTGGTATGAACAGGGTATCATTAAAAGGGGGGGGTTATATCTTTGCTTGAGACCCCGCTCTTCATAATTCCTGTGCACGGCACTGCTCACCACATTCTCCAATGTTAAAGCTGCCAGAGAGGACATTGATGAATCCATCGTTACCCCAGGCTGACACGTTGATGAAGTAATCCGGGGAGTCCTTCACCGTAAAACTGAAGGTGAATCTATCAAAGCCGATATCTGTAATTCAGAAGTATGGGGTTGTGTCCTGCTGTATATTTCAATTGAGGAGAAAAAATAACAAAAGTACCACAAGGTGGGAGTATTGTACAAAACATTTATTTCCATTTATAGTTTAAGTTAACTATAAAAACCAAAGTCTAGCAGTCAAAATACTATAAAAGAAAAATATATATTCACTTTTTCTGTCGGGGAAGCTCCGGACATCCGTTTTGCCGATGACTACACCAACTACCCTCTGCAAAAACAGCAGGTACATCGATCACGTTTTACTTTCTGCATTTAACAAATGATGAAAAAATAATAATTATAATATGCCTACGTCAGAGATGTAGCTTGACCTTAGTCTGAGCCCCAATTAAGTATATATACATTTATAAGGAATTATAACAAAACATGGGTAGCCGTCCATAGACAGAAAAGCTGTTTTCAGCCTATTGATGAGATATAGTTTAATAACTTTATTATATTCAGCTCACCGGGTGGGAGATGTTGGGGTGCAATTCACAGATGGCGATATTATTCTGAGCAGACATCTTCCACACCGAATGTAAAAGCTCTCTTTGGAACACTTAAATATCTTGTGATTGCCTAATTGTGGGGATAAGAACATATATAAGTAATTGTCAACGTCTATTCTTCAAAACCATAGCTTATCGAATATATTGAATAGGTTTGCGTATGTAGGCATACAATATACGCTTATGAATTAAAATTAACGATTCTCAAAACATCTATGACTCACCTTGATAGGTAATCGACAGTAGAGTTGGTTACAATATATTCATATAAACTAGCTTAATCTTACTGAAAGAAACGTAACGGGTAGAATGATATACTTTTTATTCCTCACATTTCAGATTTTCGCGGCATTGACGCCCTCGCGCCGACACAAAACTAAATTGCTCGTGCATTAATTTTGAGTAAATGTACCCGCATGCGTGTGAATGTGTGCGAGCAGGCCTACTTGCGTGTGTGTTTGCGTGAGTTCACCTCACCCTCACCTTGATTAGGCATATACTTGCAACAGCTTTTACTGACCAAAATACTGCGGTTTGACATTTTACAGTGATTCTTATTCTGGATATCTAGGCCTATGTGGAAAAAGGTAGCTATATGGGTAGACAAAACAATTCTGATTGTTTTGATGAGGATTAGTTATTTGTTAGATTTCTAAATTCTGTCAGGTTGTTTAATTTTAATTTTGAGAGAGTAAATAAAAAGTGATTAAATAAACGAATAAGTAAAACATTAATATATGTAAAAGAATCAATCCTCAATCTCCACCAGTGAGTCTTACAGCGGTTTAAATTGCAAGATTTTAAGTTCCAATCTTATTAGATATTCAGACTGCATTTCTAGGGTCCATTAATCACGGAGTCCTTATGCAAACGGATTAATCAAAATGATCCTCGCATTCAGCTTCATGATTTATCGAATATAAACGCATAGCTTCAATTAATCATCCCTTAAACACAGTTTAACCCCCATCCCCCCCATAGAAAGTACTTAAATAGAAGACCTGACTGGAGTACGATTTGCGAATCACCAGCCTCCCCCTGGCATCTCTGAAGATGACTGCATTCGAAGTCAACCAGGAAGTGTGTGGCCCCGGGCCCCTGAACACAACGACTGCAGGAATGTGCTGCAATTGGTTGATTGGGTGACCTCTCTGCCAGAAGGTCAGCTTCCTGGAAGCCCAAAGCCTGGTGAGACCCTTCTGAGTTTTGATGACCCCTGCAAACATTAATCAACCACATCAATCTATGTGCATACACATGCATGGAAAGGTTTGTGTATAGATTATGTGTGTGTGTGTGTGTGTGTGTGTGTGTGTGTGTGTGTGTGTGTGTGTGTGTGTGTGTGTGTGTGTGTGTGTGTGTGTGTGTGTGTGTGTGTGTGCACCATGTGTTACATGCATGATTCCATCATGTGTGTGTGCGTGTCCATCTGTCTGTCTGTCGGTCTGCGAGTGTCCGTCAGTGTTTATGCCCTTTACGAGGAGCATGTGTGTGTGATTGTGAAACAGGCCATTGTCTGAAAAGAGTCGGCATGCTAACCCAACCTCCTTCGTATAAATCAAAGATAAATACAATTAATCATAAAGTCAACAACGTGAAGAACATTTACAAACGTGGAATTCGGTTAAAGGCAAGGAGGAGCAAAAAGCATGGAAGAAAGCTTAGGCATTAATCATTATGGACACACGCACAAACAGACACACACGAGAACACACACGCGCGAAAACACACACGCACACACACACAGAAAATACTTTGTTGGTCCATGGCCCTAAAGTAGTCTTATTATGTTTGGAACTCAATTATTTCTCTTGGAGATAATTAAAACAGGGCATGAAACAGGAACATCTTGGCAGAGCACCACCAAACGCTTCCACATTCAACCGGAGCATCTGCAGACATCTTGGCCGTGTCCCAGTCACTCCTTTATTGACTCCCCTAAGTGGAAAGCTGTCCAAGTCGAGAGGGATTCCAAGACGGTAATTTACCTGCCACCTGTATGGCAGGCCGATGGGGCCCTGGGCTGGCTCCAGCGCTAGTCTCCCTCTTCCAGTATTAGGTCCAGCTGGGCTCGGGCTCACTACAATGGGCCTTGTCTCTTCGTCCCGCTGCCCTCGCACGGAGCTGACATGACTCCAGAGGAAACATTGAATATTGTTAATAACGTGCCGGTGAAAAGTCGTCCGGATTAAATGGAGCGGGGCTGGAATCGTGCATGATGTCAACCGTCAATTATAATGCAGCATTAAAGTAATAAAAAGACACACGCATTAGTCATTTCAAATTGCCCTGCCATGTTTCTTTGTAAGGTTGTAGACCCAAGTGTGTTTGAAACTAAATAATTAATGAAAATACATTTGAATTGACACTGAAAATGTAAAAGTAATCAAAGTGAAGTTGCATGACAATTGTCTTCCGAAACCATTTGCCAAGATAACAGATAAACAAACCACCACACCCAAAAAGTGTTTGGTATTTCACTCACTCACTGAACTCACCCGCTCACTCACTCACTCATGTATACTGTCACAATTCAAAAATAATGTTATGTAATACCACATATGGCAACGATAATTAAAAAAAACATGTTAAATATGCCTGTAATAGTTATGTCTATTATGATCCTAATTATAAAGATTATAAACAGGGTAACATTGGTTTGAGTGAGGTAATGCATAATCGTGTGTTTGTGTGTGTCTGTGTATGTGTATCCACATGTGTGTGTGTATGTGCGTGCAAGTGTGTGTGGTTGTGTGTTCTTCACGCACGTGTGCACTTACATCACTCAGTTCCAAACGATGTATCCACTCACATAGAAGAGAAAGTAGAAAAAAAACCTTGATATACAACTACTGTCATTTTAATTCTACACTGAGACGAGATGTACAATTTGTCCTTTTACCGTGGAAATACCCGGAGACACATAAAATGCCACCGACATCAAAGCATGCCCTTCTGTCCCGGCCTATCGGAGCTGTCCCTCATGAGCATTGAATGTTTAGCTTACCACCCTCTGACAAGCCCCTGGCACCAAAGTCTCATTCTAAATTTGACCCCCCCAAACCCACCCCCCCCCCCATCCCCCCAATTTGTTCCCCCTTCAAATAAAGAAAAAAAAAATCAAGGCCTTTGAAGCTTCTTTTCCCCTTCGAATGAGATGGGTAACATGTTTATCCAATTATTTGAGAGTGATATATAAAACAGAAGCTTTTACATCTTAACGGCATGTGCACTAATGAACAATGGAGCCATTTTGCTTGGGGGCCGGGGGGGGGGGGGGGGGGGGGGGGGGAGGGAGGAGGGGGAGGCACTGAGTCAGCCTCCGCTCAGAGCTTCCTGTTATTTTACAACAATGTCCTTCGTATGCCGATTCGTCAAGTGATTCCTGCGATATTCTGTTTATGCACTGATTTTGCACGCCATGTGTACACGCCATTCGTGTGTGTAAGATTTATTTCCACTGTGTGGAAGGAGTGCGCACACCGTGCCAACTCAAAATGTACAGAAAATCATGTGTCTGCTCCACCGCGGTCTTTAAAAGACTGTGGAAAATGTGATTTGTTGTTTCAAAAGAAGCACGTCACAGGCTTAATTTTTATTTTAGTTATTTTTTCTAAATAGATCCCCTCTTTTGTACCCTTCTTAAGTGAACTCGGTTCCGTAGGCGCATTCACTCACACGGTCTATTGTTCGGAGGAAAAAAAGGTTTAAACTAGCATAATGAGTTGCAGCCATCAACTCGGCTTGTGTTGTGCTTTGTTTCTTATTCACCATTGTCCCTCCACCGTTTTGGTTTGCCTAAACTCGCTCTTTTCTCAGAGTCAACATGCAATATTAGAAGTGGAAGACACAAATTAACCTCTCCGATTAGAAATTCAGTTTCATAAAAACAAGTATGTGATGTCGCTCACAGGCAAGCCACCACATAAAAGCTGAAAAAACGCAAATATTCCCTTCTGGTCCAAGGCAATAAAAAAAGCGAGTCCATCGATTTTCCAACTGATCTGGTGTTGACAGCAGAATAGAGATAGTCCAGTATCTCCTGCCCACAAGCTGTCCCCGCTGTCAGCGCGGTACAGAATGTATGTTCCTCCAAGATTGCTCAGATCTCAGGGAGGGTTAGTTGGTTGTCCCCTCCAGCACTTCAGCTTAAGCCTTAATGCATCACACCGGGGGGGCCCACGAGCAGGAGGCATTACACCCTGTATGGTGCTGATCTGCCTGGGATCTATCGATCTGGTGGTTCCTCACTGGTTTCATGCCTGGAAAGTACTTTGCAAAGGAATGCATATCACTTCATTATGTTGCATTTGGTATATGGAATATCTTGAATCCTGTAACGTAATGATGAATTGTATGTTTGGCTTGCTATCTTGGTTAGATATTATGTACAGCATTTTGAAAAATATTATGCATTACAGAGAACCTCTTTATGCTGTATTTTATTACGTGTGTCATTTCAATGTTCGTACGCTTTGGGAATGATTGTTATTTGTGCCCCAATATGGCTTCCATTGAACAATCACACGGTTGCCAGATATTTCCTTCCTGGAACAGGAAAAGGGTCACAAATTAAATACATTCATCGACATTTCCAATAACTTTTGGAAATTATAACAGGTTTACCGAAAACAATGGAAGGTAAAACGTACAAATTCCTTCTTGGGAGAAGTCCTACTTTAAACAGAATGTTGAACTCATTCTGAACTACAATTTTGATCCATCCATGAAAACAATTGTTAGAAGGAATAATATATTGCTCCCATTTTCAGCCAAAATAACCTCCAATAAATTATCTGCTAATTGGTTTATTCAAGAAGAAAAAATAAGGATTTGGGTTCGTTTCATACCAATTTAAACTATGTAGACAACTTGACTTCTGCACAGCAGGCTCTCTCTCTAATCATGGATGTGAGGAGTTCTAGTGCAGAAGTCATGCATTTCCAACTGCAAAAACCGTGCGTCTTTGAAAACACATGCGTGAGCTGCTTTTGAACCAGTCTCACTAATCAAAGCTTGCATGCTGTCACCAAGACAGAAGAAGATCTTGGTCTGGTCTTCTTCTGCTTAAGGTTTTTTTGGGGGGGGGTCTGTTTCTCCGGAGGAGCTCATATGGAAGACATCACGGTGTTAGCGATTCTCCCCTTCACCAGGCACACTAATAACTAGTGTGGCCATGGGTTAAGTAGAAAGGAATGGAACCAAGGATGGCTTCTGGCCCAGCCATGCTGTACTGTAGCCAGGCTGTAGCCAGACTGTAGCCAGATTGCAGCCAGACTGTCATGTACTGAGAGCTGTGTGGCTCAGGACACCATTCCAGACCGACCGAGTCTGGCAGAGAGAAGAGAAGAGAGAGAGAGAGAGAGAGAGAGAGAGAGAGAGAGAGAGAGAGAGAGAGAGAGAGAGAGAGAGAGAGAGAGAGAGAGAGAGATATTGTGAATTGGGTGCATAAGAAATAGAGTGAGGTATAGAGGGAGTACATAAGCCAGGGATGAGAGTTCTATATCCAGAAAGACAGAGAGATATGAAAGGCAGGATGTGAGAAAAGGAGAGAGAGGTAGAGGGGACATGGAAGAGTGAGCTGAGGGAGAGAGAAAGTCGGGGAATGGAACCAGTGAGAGTCTTTTGGGAGGTTCACTGTGGATTAGGAACCCATAAAAAAAGTGTGATAAAATAGTGATAGAGAGAGAAATAAAGAAGAAAGCTAATCTCTTTAACTGAAAAAAGTATTAAAAGATCTTTAAATCTGTAAAAAAAACATTCATAGTAAGGAAAATACTAAATCATCCGAGGCACTTTTTGGAAATTGAAGACAGAAGGTCCTCAAAACCATAGAAATGTATTTCTGAAGTTGAGTCAATAATACACAGAAAAATAAGAGGCGGTTGATGTCGCCTGAAGGAAATGACAGATCAAATGGCCAATTCAAAGAATGTATTTATACAGCTTAAATCTCTAACTGTACACTGGCTCTTGGGGACACACACTGCAGGGTTGTCTTTAACACTAATTGGGTGGTGACATTGAGTCCCACATGGGGGGTCTATATACCCACCTGGGACCCCCTTGTATAACAACCCTTTGCCTTTGCATGGCTGACACCCTCAATTTATCGGTCTATGTGGAGGAAAACAAGTCAGCCTCAGCCCTGTGAAAGCTTCAGTCGGAGAACGATGAGGCTCATCAAAATGGCGGTGATACGGCGGAGGTAGTGCCAGGGAGCCCTAAAGCTTGTTGGGTGGGCCAGGGGAAAGTAGCTAACCTCCTGGCTCCCTGGAGCCAGGAACCTGTCTGTACCTCTGAATCAGCCGACAGGACCGAGGGATCTAATTGGTCAGTGTGTGTCAGTTCAGACCTACAGCAGCGACGCATGCAATGTCTGGTACATGAGCCCTGTAAACAATATGTGACATTGACTCTTTCTCTGCACACCAGTTTTCTCCTTAAGTTATCGTCACTTCAAAACGTTTCAGCACTTGAAATGTTTGTTCCGGCTGGTCTAACATTGTCAGTGAACCTCCACCGCTCCTGTATTTTTTTGATTTGCCTGTGGTTTGCGTTTCTGCGAGGGTGTATTTAATGATTGGTTACGGTGTCTGTGTGTGTGTGTTGTGTGCTTTACCAGGTGGCTGCTGGGGTATATCAAGGACAGTTGGATCAGAGCAGTTGCTTCATCTCGACAAACAAGCCGTCTTCCTTGTGTATATGTGTTCGTTGATATGTTATTTTGATAATGTTAATACATGTAATTGTCCCTTGTAGATTTAAGTTCTTGGAAGCCAAGGTTGAAGTGGACCATTTTCCAGTATGGTTTAATGGTTTATATTTTTTCGTTGAAACGCTTTTCTTTACTGTAAATGAGACAACTTCCTTATTTCTAGTTATTTTCGGACTTCACACTTGACTCATGCACCACCACCACCACCACCACCACCCCAGACCTCCTAGCTGGTGTAGGGCAGAGTTGGACCTCCCAACCCCACCCCTAACCACTTCCCACTCGCCATCCCTGTCTGCGTTATCCTTTCAAAATAAAACATGTTACATTTGGATATTAATTTGACTTTCCTACTTTGTTTGCCATCTCGGACCACCATGGTTGCACACATCTTGCTATTAACTTTAGTTGAATCACTAGTCTTGGTCACTAGAAGAGCAAAGTCTCTCTATATAGAGCCTAGCCATCATATTTGTGATTTAATAGAATGTGCCCATTTGCGCACATTTACCTGGTTCAATATTCTTAAATGAAACGTGTATTTTATTATCAACAGAAAGTAATGGAGAGGGGAATTATCTTTGGTTTTTTATTTTATTTCAATCGACGGTAATGAACACAAGCCCTTTCTCAGGTCTCCATATTGAATTAGGAACACGTCAGACCAACTGAATAATCATTAAATGAATTGCAGGCAGAGTATGCACACAAACACTCCCTCTCTCAGAACCCCTCCCCCCCACACACACACACATACACTCAACCGAACCCCCACACGCAACCTGGATACACACACGCACAAACTGTACACACACACATACACAATTCGACCTATCTGCGAACCACTAAATGTTAATCATATCGATTTCAAGAAAATCCATCTATAGTATGTATATAGATCAATCTATATGTCCTATAACTATCCATATGTGTATATATCGTTTTACTGTTCAGTTCCTCCTGCCATCTAAAATCAAGTAACGCTACGTTATTTTTATTAAAAATAATGTTTTTATGTCATTGATTTGCTATAGGCCAATAGCCTGCCCAGTACATCGGACTGATGAGCACTGCGACTGGTGGGTAAAAATGCATTGGTATGTTATGTGAAAGGAAAATACATTTATATTGTAAACTTTGGTATTAGGTATTAAGGCAGGCACGTGTGCATGCATCTATTATGGAGGTGCACAACCATCCCCCCCACACACACAGAAACACACAGAATGGAAACTGCACATGCACACACACGTATAGACGTGTGTGTGTGTGTGCGCCAAACTAACACAAAAATGCTGTACCAAATATACACAAATATATATAATAATACACACACACAAACATAAACACACACGCACACATCACGCTGTACACAAACACTGACACACGTAGACACACACAGACACACACACACACACACACACACACACACACAC
>NC_082399.1:10317125-10318736 GCF_031168955.1 Gadus macrocephalus
CAGAGAGACTCTGGTTATGAGGAAGGAAGCGAGCTCGTGGGAGTGAGGTTTGTTTTCTTTGATGGCCCTATCTTCAAGCCTGATGATCACAGTCATTTTTATGTCAGCCACTGAAGCGCAGGAAAATTCCCCAAATTGTCTTGTCTAGTTAAATTTGCCCAGTGCTTTGAGCTCAGTTTAATGTCTAATTTCGTCTTTGGGTAAGGCTAAATTGCTTTTCTTTGAGCATTTTTGCTTGTTTGGCATTGCCAAATGCGGAAAAAAAACATGCAAACTGTGGTTCATAAGCTGACATATGCTTGTTAAAAATTACCCTAGTAATATTACCTACTATAACAGGAAGAGAAAGCTAGGTCATTTCCTTAGGGTGGAGAGAGACTCAGATAAGTTAATGAAGAGTGTTCAGCAACAGAGAGAGAGAGCAAGAGAGAGAGAGAGAGAGAGAGAGAGAGAGAGAGAGAGAGAGAGAGAGAGAGAGAGAGAGAGAGAGAGAGAGAGAGAGAGAGAGAGAGAGAGAGAGAGAGAGACAGAGAGAGAGAGAGAGAAAGAGATTGTCAGGTATGTCTGACACTCTCTCTATTTCTTCCTGACCCCCCCCATTCCTCCTTGCTCCACAGAGGTCAGAGGTCAACAGATGAATACTGTATCAAATGACAAGCAACCCCACAAGACCAACAACAGAACCAGGATAGAAACATCAACTATTTCCGCACTGGTCAGTTAATTAACTAATTTGTCAATTAATTAATTATTCTCTGGCATTTTGTTGTTCTGTTCCCATTCTTTCCCCCATTCTGTTGATCTTTTAATTGTTTTCCATCAATGAATGAATTCCATCAATCTTCCTGTACATATTCATGTGTCCAGCCGACCACGAGGCCATATACATATAACAACACCGTCAACACAGCGAGGGATGGGGCCAGACACCATTTTGCTCTATAATGACCAATTTTCGCACATCATTCACATCCTAAATGGACCATTACGTAAATCTAAAATATTAACAAACGACCCCCCCCCCCCCCCTGCACCGCCAATACACCTCATCAGTCTGGGAATAACCTGCTGTGCCCAAGGGGTCAAATGACCTCTTCCAAGCGTGACCCTGCTGGTGGAATGCACTTTGAACCCTGGCCCCTAGTGGTGTGGCCCTCGCTGCTCCTGACCCCTGCAGTTGAGAACAGTTCATGGAGGACCACAGTTGGTCCCAGTCGGTTCAGAAGAGGAGGAAGGAATTTGTCAGAGTCACTAAATCATGCAGTCGTTAGGGAAATGAGTCAGTGCTGTTGCTTCTGTAGCGAAAGGACGACTCTGACTTCCAAACCCCTGTGACGGTTGGGAGACAAACAATACACATGAAAGACACACACATTTCAGAGCATGTACCGGATAAGGAAAAGCACAGTCCTATGAAAAAACTAATTGAGATGGACTCCTGTAGTGACTGAATACATAATTGAATACTCATTAATAAGACAATCAAAATGAAAGAATTTTCATACTGATTCCAGCGTCACCCACGTGATTCCATGCACATAATAACCCTCTTGTCAAATAATGACACATAATAAGTAATAGTAGGTTAAAATGTGCTTCAGTGTGGATGGT
>NC_082399.1:10323836-10341336 GCF_031168955.1 Gadus macrocephalus
GAGGAACACCTGGGCGGGAGACACCCAGGGGTTAAAAGGAGGCCACCAAACGACAGATGGGGAAGAGTCGAGTGGAAGAGAGGACGACGCAGAGGACCGAGACCGTAAAGTGAGCCGCACGGCGGACACGTGGACGACGACTCGAGCAACCCCCCCCCGACTTCGATGTACAGCGTGCGCTTGTGTGGATACGAAACCGAATGTAATAAACCGCCGTTTGAGGCTTTGGACCCTCACACCCTGCCTGGTCCTTACTTGAGCCCCTCTACCAAACCGAGTTACCACATATGGTGGAGAATGCAGGCGACTCGGTCCACGTGCGGCTCCCGGTAAGGACCCCTCCCCGCGTAGTGGCAGTGGCTTTCCGTTTTTGATTATTTTTTTTATTTTTTTTTTTCCCTGTGCGGTTCCTCCGTTCGCGGAGGTGAATACCCGCGGACGTAGATGCAGAACCCCGGGACAGCCGCAGGACCAGCCGGCCCGAGAGAATCGGACCCCAGCCTGGCCCTGCTGACGGAGGCGGTGCTCCGCCTGACCCAGCAGGCCACCCGCGACCCGCCGACCACCGCCCCGACGAGTCGGCTCACAAAACTAGGACCCGACGACGATGTCGAGGCCTTCCTAGAAACATTTGAGCAGGTGGCAACCCGGGAGAGGTGGCCAGAGGCCCAGTGGGCCTATATAGTGGCCCCGTTTTTAACCGGACCCGCCCAGCAGGCGAGTCAGGACCTCAACCCCGGGGACGCGGGCCGGTATACCGCACTCAAGGCGGCCGTGTTGGCCTACTATGGACATAGCCTTGCTGCGAAGGCCCTCAATTTCCACGAGTGGACGTTCGACGTCCGAGGACCCGTACGGACCCAGGTGGCCCACCAATGTCGGCTAGCCCGGAGGTGGCTGGTAGACGGAGCGGGACCCAGCCCCGTGGATCGGGTCGTGGTGGACAACACCGTGCGACAGCTGCCCCCCGACGCCCGGAGGGTGCTGGCCCACCACCACCCTGAGACCGTGGACGACCTCGTGCGCCAGCTGGAGAACTGGCAGGTGGCCCAGCGGCTGGCGGCGGGCCCGAGACCCAACCCCCGGGCCACCCGGAGAGAGACCCCAACACCGCCGTCGAGGACCCGGCCGTCCACCCCGCCCCGAGAACGAGGGGAACCCGAGACCCGGCGCTGCTACCACTGCGGACAACGGGGACACCTGGTCCGCGACTGTCCCGACCGACAGGACGTCCCCATGCCCTCCGCGTGCACCGCCCCGAGAGACCGCCCCACCTGTATGCTGGCGACCTGCTGGACACAGAGCCTCAAGGACTCCCCCACCATCCCCATCAAGGTGATGCACCAGGACACCCATGCCCTGGTGGACACGGGGAGTGCCGTGACCCTGGTGAGGGCCGACCTAGCCGGGGGCAGGCCGGGGACCCCGATGCAGGTCTCCTGCGTACACGGCGACACCCGGACGTACGAAACCTGCCACGTGGTAGTACGCACACCACAGGGGGTCTTCGTCGCCCGGGCCGGGATAGTACCGACCCTTCCGGTGCCGTTCCTGATTGGCCGGGACTGCCCCATCTTCACCCGCTTTTGGAGCCCCAGGAGGGGGAACCAGGGGGGACGAGAGCTGCACCGTCCGGCCGGCCGAAGCGGACGCCCGGCCCAGCGAGGGGCAAGGCGCCCGCCGACGCGAGAGTCCGGGTCGGAGACCGGACCCGTCCCGACGACCGCCGCCGACCACGGACCAGCCCTGGGAGCGACCCGCCGACCGTCCGCCGCGCGGACCGAGACGGACGACGAGCCGGGTTCCGGAGGAGAGGGACCGTCGGCGCCGGGAAGCCCGCCCCGATCTACCGGGGACCAGGCGCGACCGGGACCGGGACCGGGAGACGGAGCGGGGCCCAGCACCGACACCGTTACCGCCTCCGAGAGGGGGAACACCCCCGAGGAGCCCGAGAGCTCCCCCCTAACTGAGCTATCGGACTTCGCCCAGGCGGGGGGGGAGAACTCGGCCCGACCGGGACAGTTCGCTACGGCCCAGCATCGGGACGATGCCCTGCGGCACGCGTGGGGACATGTGGTCGCCCACGACGGTCAGGTGAGGGACTCAGTGAGCCACCTGACCCACCCCCACTTCTGCACTCAGCGGGGGTTGCTGTACAGGGTCGACGTACGCGAGGGGGAGGTAGTACAACAACTGGTGGTACCGCGACCGTACGTGTCTAAGGTTTTGTTCATGGCCCACACACATTTGCTCGGCGCACATCTGGGCATGGACAAAACGCGAGAGCGGGTGGTGGCGCGGTTCTATTGGCCCGGGGTACGCAGAGATGTAGCGCGTTACTGCCAGGAGTGTCCCGACTGCCAGCGCGTAGCCCCGCGGGCAGTGGAGCGGAGTCCGCTCATACCGATGCCCATTATTGAGACTCCCTTCGAGAGAATAGCGCTGGACATCGTAGGACCCCTCCCCAGGACGAGCCGGGGACATCGATATCTCCTCGTCATATTAGATTATGCGACCCGATACCCCGAGGCCCTCCCACTGCGTGCGGCGACTAGCAAGGCGGTAGCCCGAGAGCTAGTATTACTCTTTAGCCGGGTGGGGCTCCCAAAGGAGATCCTCACCGATCAAGGCTCCTGTTTCATGTCCCGCGTAGTCAAGGAGCTACTAAAACTGTTACAGGTCTCCCAGCTCCGGACCTCGGTATATCACCCGCAGACGGACGGGCTAGTCGAGCGGTTTAACCAGACCATCAAACGGATGCTCAAAAAGAGCATCGAGGCGGACGGGAAGAACTGGGACCAGTTGCTTCCCCACGTCCTCTTCGCCATTCGTGAGGTGCCCCAGGCTTCCACGGGGTTCTCGCCCTTCGAACTCCTTTATGGGAGGAGACCCCGTGGAATACTGGACCTGGCGAAGGAGGCGTGGGAGAGTCATCCCTCTCCACACAGGACCACCATCGAGCATGTGGAGCTCGTCAGGGACCGAATGGCCAAGGTCTGGCCCATAGTCCGAGACCACCTCGCCCGTGCTCAGCAGGCCCAAGCGCGCGTGTATAATAGGGGGGCGCGCGTGCGGAACTTCCGACCAGGCGACCGGGTCTTAGTGCTGGTTCCAACCAGCGAGTGCAAGTTTCTCGCGAAATGGCAGGGCCCGTACGAGGTAGTAGAGGCCGTGGGGCCCGTTAACTATAAGGTGAGGCAACCCGGGAGACGCAAGCCCACCCAGGTTTATCATGTGAATCTGTTAAAGCAGTGGCGGGGTGAGGACGACCCTCCCCTACGGGCCCCCATGGCCTTAATGGCTCGGCCCGCGATCCCTGACGTCCCGATGGGGACCGACCTCAGCCCCGCACAGAGACAAGAACTAGGGGAGCTGGTGCTGCAGAGCCGGGACGTGTTTTCGGACGTGCCGGGGCGGACCTCGGTGATCTCCCATGAGATCCGGACCGCTCCGGGGGTGACGGTTCGGATCCCGCCCTACCGGGTACCCGAGTCCCGGCGCAACGCCATCCGAGCCGAGGTGGAGCGGATGCTGAAACTGGGGGTAATTGAGGAATCCCGTAGCGCCTGGGCTAGCCCTATCGTGCTGGTGCCCAAGCCGGACGGGACCCACCGGTTCTGTAATGACTTCCGCCGGTTGAATGAAGTGTCTGACTTTGACTCCTACCCCATGCCTAGAGTAGACGAGCTGATCGAGCGGCTGGGACCGGCCCGGTACCTGTCCACGCTGGACCTAACCAAGGGGTACTGGCAGGTCCCCCTGGCCCCGTCGTCCCGGGAGAAGACGGCCTTCGCAACGCCGGGGGGCCTGTTTCAGTACACTGTCCTGCCCTTTGGTGTCCACGGGGCCCCCGCTACGTTCCAGCGGATGATGGACCAGGTCCTAAGGCCGCACAGCAGTTACGCCGCAGCATATATCGATGATATAATCATCCACAGCGCCAGTTGGGACGAACACGTCAAGCACGTGCGGGCCGTGCTCAACGGCCTACGAGCGGCCGGGCTTACCACCAACCCTGCAAAGTGCAGGTTGGGGCGGGAGGAGACGGCCTATTTGGGGTACCGGGTGGGGAGGGGGAACGTGCGACCCCAGGAGGACAAGGTGGCGGCTATCCGGGAGTGGCCTCAACCCCAGACCAAGAAGCAGGTGAGATCGTTCCTGGGGCTGGTGGGGTATTATCAGCGTTTTATCCCGGGGTATGCCACCCTAGCCTGCCCCCTGAACGATCTCACCCGGAAGGCCCTCCCGGATAGGGTCCACTGGACTGAGGCAGCGACGAGGGCCTTCGAGGACCTACGGGGGGCCCTATGTAAGGAACCGCTGCTGGTCACCCCTGATTTTAACCTCCCTTTCACCCTCCAGACAGACGCGTCCGAGGTGGGACTAGGTGGGGTCCTATCCCAGGTCCGGAACGGAGAGGAGCATCCGGTGACCTATCTCAGCCGGAAGCTCCTCCCCCACGAGCGGAACTACAGCACCGTAGAAAAGGAGGCGCTGGCCATTAAGTGGGCCGTCACTAAACTAACGTACTATCTCCTAGGACACCAGTTCGTCCTGGTGACGGACCACGCCCCACTGAAGTGGATGGCCACCGCCAAGGACACGAATGCCCGGATAACGAGGTGGTTCCTGTCCCTCCAGCCCTTCTCCTTTACCGTGGAGCATAGGCCGGGGCGGGAACACACCAACGCCGACGCTCTGTCCCGCCGAGATGCGTGCGGGGGCTGGGCCCCGCGCACGGAGGGGCATAAGCAAAGGGGGGGAGTGTGTGGCATTCCCCCGGTGCCACGCCCCCTGTTCGGGAGAGTCGAGGCCGGGATATACCGCCGGTGGCCAACAGCCGGCGACAAACCCCGACCTCCCGAGAGCCGCAATCGGGGAAACGAGGAACACCTGGGCGGGAGACACCCAGGGGTTAAAAGGAGGCCACCAAACGACAGATGGGGAAGAGTCGAGTGGAAGAGAGGACGACGCAGAGGACCGAGACCGTAAAGTGAGCCGCACGGCGGACACGTGGACGACGACTCGAGCAACCCCCCCCCGACTTCGATGTACAGCGTGCGCTTGTGTGGATACGAAACCGAATGTAATAAACCGCCGTTTGAGGCTTTGGACCCTCACACCCTGCCTGGTCCTTACTTGAGCCCCTCTACCAAACCGAGTTACCACAATATACACATGCATACATACACGTACACACACATACACACACACACACACACACACACACGCACGCACGCACGCACGCACGCACACACACACACACACACACACACACACACACACACACACACACACACACACACACACACACACACACACACACACACACACACACACACACACACACACACACACACACACACACACACACACACACACACACCCACACACACACGCCCACCTCCTCGAGGGGGCCTTGCTTTCTTTGGCGGGTCATAAGATAGTCTCCACTTCAGATCCCGACACTACTTCCCCCCCACCACCACCTCCCACCATCCCAACCACAATAGACACGTCCAAAGAGGAGGCGTGGCCCTGGCCCTGGCCCTGCTGACAGAGGTGGCGGTCGTGGTGGAAGAGGGGGTCGAGGAGGAGGGTTGGTGGTGGGGGGGTGCATGTGGTGGGGGGACGGGGGGGAGGAGTCCTATCGGCTTCCAGGTTCTCACACTGGTTCTGCGGGGAGGAACCCACCACGGCCGCGCATGGCCTCCCTGGGGCCTCGGTCAGGCCCCGGACGCACACAACAGTGGAGGGATTAAAGGCTGGGTTACACAGAGGCCTTCAGTCGGATCAAAGCCCGGGAGCCACCCACATTCACCCTGATGGTGTGGTGGTGGAGGTGGTGGAGGGGGGGTCTGTCTGTACTGTGAGGTCGGAGGGTGTTGTATTATGTATGATGCCATTGCAGGGGCCGGATGGAAGGTCTTGAAGTGGTTAAGGTTGTTGATCCCAGCTGCAAGTGGGTTCTGGGTTCGAGGCCCATGTCCCCAGTCAAGGGATATTTAGCAAGGTGTCAAACCCCCAGCTGTCCATTGTATGATCAAGTGTCTAAAATTACTTTTAAATCGGATAAAACAAAAACAAAAACAAGCACAGACATATACCAACACACCCAGACTGGTATCGGCTCTCGGCTCTCAGCGGTATGGTGCAGTTTCCAGGGCGTTGCTCTTTTCTGTCCACTCGATTACGAGACCTATCTTCAAACTCTGAAGGAGAAAACAGGATTATAATAGTGGTCATTATAACGCATTACTGGATTGTCTAATGTCCTCAACCTCAAAGTCTGACAAACCCTTGGCAGTCAAAGCAACGGGCAGCTGATCGCGTGCCGGACCTGGTTTCTACCAACACACACACGAACGAAGGCACGAGAACAAACAGACCCAGCCGGACGGATTCTGGCATGTCTGTATGACGACCTCAAACCACAAGGTCCGACAAACCGTTGATAGTCAGAGAACGGACGGGGCCGCTGGCCGATCGCGCTCAGGACAGTTTCCACCGAGTTTTGACACATAACCATGAGTAAACACACGTGAGCGGGCGGACGCGCGGCAGGCGAGGTACACAAAGTCATGTTTGTTGTCTGTGAGTCACTGCCGGAGAGCGCTGTGTGACAGCCCGTGCCGGGGAGCTAGCAACACCGCCGTAACTGCAGGGCAGAATGCCGCGGTCACCGCGGTAAGTATAGGGCACGGCGGCGCAGTGCATCATCGCATGGGCGTTGCACTCCCTCTTTCGCTCTCTATATCTCACTCTATCTCTTTATCCAAATCTCTCTCTTTTTGTATCTCTCCCTCTCTCTCTCTCTCGTGATGTAAATTATTTTAGTCTATGCTATTTCTGATATCATGTTTCAACCTAACCACAGTTACGAATGGTTTCTTCACCAAATAATGGATAACACCATATAAGGTTTTAATGATTTTATAGATAAGTTAAAGACTACAAACATGGCCACTTTGCCATTTCCGTTCAAGCCAAGACAGACCAAAGGTTTACCTGGGTCAGTTAGAACATGTAGGCGTGGCCTATTTACCGTTCCGCCCACTCCCAATATGACTGTTTGTTTACCTGTGTTCGGGAGTTGCTTCATGAACCACCTCCAGAACACAAGCCCGTTTACCTCGTGTCTCTGTTAGAATAAACCACGTCGTTGAACATTTACCACTCTCCGAGTCATACCTAGCACGAGACCACCGCACCACAAGGGGTTGAATTAGTTTCACATCTCTCTCTCTCTCTCTCTCTCTCTCTCTCTCTCTCTCTCTCTCTCTCTCCGTAACTCGCTCTGTCTCATTCTCTCCCTTTCTGTATCCCACTCTCTCTCTCTTTCTACCTCGCCCTGTCTCATTCTCTCTCACTCCATCTGTATCTATATCTCTCTCTCTTGTGAGAGTGAGACATCTGAGAGAGAGATTGAGGGAGAGAGAGAGATTGAGGGAGAGAGAGAGAGAGAGAGAGAGAGAGAGAGAGAGGGACAGAGAGAGAGAAAGAGACCGCTGATATGCCAGGCATGTCTACGCCTGACCCTCAGCCCTCCTGAGTGCGACGGCTTGGAATTTAAACAGACAAGTATATAAAAGAAAAGAAAAACAGTGTATCATGGCGGCCGACGATGCGGAGGTGATAAAGGTAGGCCTCGCGGCATTCAGCTGCTTGAACGTGAAACCCAACCCGGAGCCCGTCCGTCCGTCCGTCCTATTTGGGGCTTCTTTACGGCAATATAGTGTGGGTGGACCTTCGCCATTGTTTCCCAATAAACCTCCAGGCCACTCTCGTGTTTGTCTTCCCGTAAGCCCCCTTCAAAGGACCGCGGTGGTCGTGCCGTGCTTAGCCCCGGCCCGACGGTGGCTGAATGCTCCGTGACTCGCTGGGCACGGTGGACACACACGGCCCCGGGTTAGGTGGAACACGAGCCAATCAACCCCAGACGCATTCTGCCCCCATGGAAACATTCTGGTTCTGCACTTTAAACAAACATTGTGACCATGATTTGGGGTTTTGGGGTCGGTATACAAGCTTACGTTGGTTGTGATGGGATGGAGCGGGGATTTGTAATTGGTTGAAATGTGGATGTTTACGCGCCCGTATGCTGGGACTACTGGTGGAGGGAACAGCATGTGGGCTGGGTTGAATGGTGCGACCCAGCAACAGGGTTTGTTATGGTGGGGAGGCGGGGGGGGTAATGAAGGCCTCAGGAGGGCCAGACGATAAGGCCCAGACACAGCAACAACATCAACAACGAAAACAACAACAAGAGTCGTTCATCGCTGTGCAAACAGAACCAAAGGATAAGAATAAATATTAGACGATTTCATTGATAATGTCTAAAATCTAGTTCACCAGGACCAGTAACCAAAAGAGTGTAACTTCAGTGATTATTTATCGCTCACGGTATGCTGTGGTTGGGTATCATCGGGTTTACTTAGATTAATGCATTTAGTTTATTTATATCAACAGGTGTTACTACTTATGTAAAATGGCGGCACCCAAAGTTTTAAATCTTGATTTTGAACCGAGAATGTTCTCGGCAACCGATGTAAAGTCTTCAACCGATTGTTCTGCTGTGTAATCTGGACGGTTAATGAAACGAAGAGCGATGTCAGGTATACTCTAGAGCAGCTGGGGCTATCAGACCATCGCTCAAGCCGTAAACAATCAGTCTCTACTTTGAAAGGGTTATCCAACAGGTGTAACGTAATGTAAGACCACCCGTAAAACAGGCCCACATCGCTCAACGGTTTGGAATGGCCTCAGGAGGGCAATGAAAAAGCTTTAAAGAACGTTCCTCCAAACTCTGTTTAGAAAATGTATTTTCAATTCTGGTTCATTATAGATCCCAAATGATCCCTTTCAAATGATCCACTTAAACAATCCTTCACTGATAGTGGACTCATGACATCATGGATGCACCAGACTGACCTATACTCAACCTTCGTCTCCTCCATCTTTACTTCCATCTGCGATGGCTTGCGTCGAGGGAGGACGACCACATGAACACACAGAGGCCGTTCTACCATCTGATTGGCTGTCAGCGGGGGCCGAGAACAGAATGGGTATGACTAATGTGTGCGGCGGTCTTATGTCGGCAAGGCAGCTTACAGTTTTTTCCTATCGTTTTAGGCAATTTACCTAAACCATGTTCACATTCCCTTAACACTTCACACAGTGAGCACACCAGTAGACCATGTGAACCAAACTGTGGTTACTTGCCCCTATGCTAAGATACAAATGCTGGCAATGACGCCTTCTTCCAAATTTCATGGATACCTGCCCCAGTCAATGTTCACTACCGGCAAAACGCTGTGGAACTACAGCATATTTTACCAATGTTTAGATACTCTGTTCAAAACAGTGAACTTTCTGTTCAAAACCTAACTTATCAGTAACTTAGATCACTGTAGATGGAAAGATGCTGCATTTGGAAAGACAAATGAAGTTACATGTTTGAATAAGAAAAAATATTGAGTTTATAGTTTATTTATTTTTTGACTTTGTAATGTATTTTCTGTTTTGTGTAACACAAAATCTCCAAAAAGTAAAGCACAGTGAAAAAAACGGTTGTGTTTGTGATTTGTTTCTGGATCATATATTACGTACTTACTGTATGTAATTTGCATTACAAAAACTGAAAATTGTTATTCTCAGTTTCTCATAAAACACTTACAGTATTTACTGTATTTACAATTACAGTACATTTACCACACTCAATTGTGACATATTTTGTGGGAGGTAAACCGACATATGAACACTGTCAGCAGATACTTGGCTTGGATTGTCATACTGTAATATTACAAACTTTATTACTGTAGTCCAAAGAAGTGTTTGTCTGTGTTTTTTCTCTTTTTTTCAATGCAACACTACAGGAAATCTATGCCAAACTGGAGGACACAGCAACATTTTATATATGCAATTGGCAATGCTTCAAGATGTTAGTGTTTTTTAGGTCATAGTGTTCTGAGAGGAAACATGTGTTAAGTTATGGCAGCATTGTTTGTGGTGTGGTTGTTGTAGTGCATTTTGCACCAAAGGTTAACAGATATGCAGAGGTGTGTGTCTCTAAAGCCCACTGTGTTAAGTGATAGGGAAAAGTGACCATAGTATGGGTACATGACCGAAAACGATAGGAAAAAACTGTAATGAGAAAGCTTATCTTTTTATAACGTAGACTTTACATTCAATTTTTGTTTCCATCACGTTGTCATCTAAAAAGTTCTTTAGTTACAGCAGTTTAAGAAAGAGTGGACGTCACACACAAACACACACACACTAGACACACAGACACACACATCGTTTCATGGCTCAAAGCCTATGATAAAATAGTTTTGGAGCCTGGACTCCAGAAGGCTTTGTAGTTGGATGTTTGTTTGCACTTGGTGTATGTGTGTGTGTGTGTCTGTGAGTGTGTGTGTATGTGTGTGTGTGTGTGTGTGTGTGTGTGTGTGTGTGTGTGTGTGTGTGTGTGTGTGTGTGTGCGTGTGTGTGTGTGTGTATGTGTGGGGGTGTGTGTGTGCGTGCGTGTGTGTGTGTGTGTGTGTGTGTGTGTGTGTGTGTGTGTGTGTGTGTGTGTGTGTGTGTGTGTGCGTGTGTGCGTGTGTGTGTGTGTGTGTGTCTGTGTGTCTGTGTGTGTGTGTGTGTGTGTGTGTGTGTGTGTGTCTGTGAGTGTGTGTGTGTGTGTGTGTGTGTGTGTGTGTGTGTGTGTGTGTGTGTGCGTGTGTGTGTGTGGGGGTGTGTGTGTGTGTGTGTGTGTGTGTGTGTGTGTGTGTGTGTGTGTGTGTGTGTGTGTGCGTGTGTGTGTGTGTGTGTGTGTGTCTGTGTGTGTGTGTGTGTGTGTGTGTGTGTGTGTGTGTGTGTGTGTGTGTGTGTGTGTGTGTGTCTGTGTGTCTGTGTGCCTGTGTATGTGTGTGTGTGCTTGTGTGTATGTGTATGTGTATGTGTGTGTTCAGAACTGTTATCTTCTCTCAGGACTGCAGATAACCGGCATAGCCAGCAGACAGCACCCAGAGCTTTCGATTACTGACACACAACAGCAGCTCTTCCTTCATGGGTGAAGATAAATATATGTACAGTTTATCATGTCCATCAAGGTCTTACCTGTCACCATGGATTCAACAGAATGACTATGTATAGCAACAAGTGTTCTAGTTGTGCTTCTATTGTGCAATACAAAGAACTTAGAAATTAGAAATCTTTGAATGGGCAGTACCATTGTGGGTGATCCAGCCCTGGTAACCAACTCTCCAGGCTTCACGTTAACATCCGTTTTAAATATAATTTGTCACAATCACTTTGTTGTGCGATTCAAAGTGCATTTAACATGAGTATGCCTGCCGCAGACATTTTGTACCATATGGCGATTAAAAGGAATAAGATTGTCCATAAAAGTTTCCAAAACTTCGCCCTGACATTAATTCCCAAAGATGATAATGCTACATTGCCGCTGTTTACATTTGTGGTTAGAGCAAACTCACAATAAATCCTCTTAGGGTGAATCGGTAAACCAAAGTAATTTAGACAAATTATACTGGTAATGAATGTTTTAGGGAAAGCAGGAGAGACAGTTACAACAGTTTGATCACCCAGACGGGTGCTGTCTTTTGAAGTCATTTTGGAGTAAACTTGCTAAATGGGGATTTATTTAAAATTGGAATGCTATTTATTATTTAGAAGACACTTTTGTCAAACAGTGCTTCTACTGTTTGCTTTGAGAGAGAACTATCAGAGAGTGGTAATTGAACCTATTATGGAGCATAAAGGTTCAAACCCACAACCCTCTAACCACAAGACTACCGATGCTCTTGATTATATAGTTGCGTATTTACAAACTCAGTTTAGTTATTTAGTGCAATCTCCATTTAAACACTTGTTTAAATGGAGTGTCTGTTAACGAATAGGCCTGCTGATCATGGAATTTGGTGAAACGTCTTTGGTCTAAAGTTTGATAAACAATATTAGATATCTTCAAAAACACCTTCCCGATACACTAACATGTATAACGTTCAAAACCAGGTCCCCATTTGTGTGACACTTAAAAGAGCGACCTGCTTCATCGCTTGTTGGGTTACTCTGCAATCTGCAGATCTGCAAATGTTTTGACAACACTGACTTCCCCAGATCCCTTCAAAACAAACATTCATACAAGCCAGCTGTGTTTGTGTTTTACAATGTTACTTGAGTCACGTACATTTTTTCGTGTCACTCTGTTGGACATCGCTCACCAACCATCGTTTTCCACTACACTGGAAAATGTTGGTTTCATTTGAAGTTTGAACGGCGACATTTGAATAGCTGATTGAGTTGGACGTTCATTTATATAATTTGGATTTTCTTTGCTGTGTTTCAGTAAAATCTCCCAGTTGTTTTTCCTGGGATTTAATTTCACTATGTTGCCCACACGCTTTTATCTAAAGCGACAAGTGGTGCTGAGAACAATCCTTGCATACCATCCAAATTGGAGCCGCTACAAAGAAAGCAGAAACACGTCTCCAAGCAACAGGGCAGTGTGCAGTGTATCTAAAGCAATCAAAACACCAGGTTTGTCGTACTTGTATTTCTGTTCAAACGTCACGTCAGCAGGACCGCAGTCAAAAGGCTGTCTCTGCATCTGGACCACAGGGAACAATGCAGGGGCCCCTCTTGCCTGTACGGGGTCCGCAGGGACCTCCACGCTGTGAGGGGACATGTCAGGCTGCGGCCGGCACTCCGGAGATCCATCCTCACGTGTCAGAGGCAAGACGGGACCGAGTTGGGGGAGGTGGGGGTTGATTCTGTGATGTAGTCCAGATGTGGTGTGAGTGGTGGTCAGCCCCCACTGACAGAGACAGGTTTGGTGGTGGTGGTGGTGGTGGTGGGGGGGGGGGAGTTAGGACTAATTGCACAGGGTGTTGCTACGCACTACGGCTAACATTGTTAAGAACGGTAGGCCATTGCCATCTGGGTAGGGGGATGACGGGGGTTTAGCTGTCATGGATTTCCCTGCTCGTTTGGGGATTTTTTTCCCAAATTACTTTAATCAGCGTGAATGTCTAGACAAAAGATTTGAAGAAATGTTGATGTTCTTGTTGCTTCACCCTAAATTGCAAAGTCTTATCCACATTTTTCTAAGGTATTTATTCAATTTGACCAGGAATGGATTGAAAAAGGTCATGCCTCAGAACTTCTAGCTAACTACTGAATTAACTTATGGCTCGGAGCCTACTGCTATTATCTAGTGTTTTGGATCTATGACACTTCCAGGTAGGGCTGTATGCTCTGTGTGTGTGTTTGTGTGTGTGTGTGTGTGTGTGTGTGTGTGTGTGTGTGTGTGTGTGTGTGTGTGTGTGTGTGTGTGTGTGTGTGTGTGTGTGTGTGTGTGTGTGTGTGTGTGTACATGTGCGTGAGAGAGACAGAGACAGAGTAACAGACAGGCAAACTAGCCTGAGCACGCATATACAGTCACTGCCTGCATATGAAGATCAGCTTCCGTCAAAACATTGAAACTGTGTTTTAATGTGGAGATGGAGATGCAGATAAAGGTGCAGCATTCTCCTGTGGCACAGCTATTGTGTTAGCATGTGTGTGCGTGTGCGTTTATGTATGTGTGTGTGTCTGTGTGTGTGTGGGCATGTGTCGTGTGCATTTGTGTGTTTTGGCATTTTATGCAGGGTCTTCTTAATAATGATGATGTCATCCACCTGTTGTTTGGCCGTGGGCCGGCGATGAATGATGGGACCATTTGCAATAATCTCCGTATCGGATCTGGACCACAGGAGTCAGAATTACCCCAGCCAACCTGTACTCTATATACTAAGTGGACTATTCTCCTGGGAGAAGGCGCTGTTTGTGGTAAACATTTCAAAGGCCTCGGAGAATGCAACTGTAATAACAGGAGAGGTTAAAGTCTTACACCAGCCTCATCGCTCAAAGCCCCTGCTTTGAAAACACATTCCTGTGTTAATAGTGGGGACCTAGGGCTTCGTTTCCAGCCTTTCCCTCTCTCACAAACACAGTGGAATTAACCTAAACAGAACAACAAAGGATCATCAGGGTTGTGTGGTTTTTTAAAGATTCGAGATCAAATCCCATGACTGTAATGTTTACCGTGATGGAAGAGTGCCAATTACCTGAGTTTCATCAACAGACAAGTGCAGTATGTCCTCCAGTTACCTGTTTGAAAGATTGAATCAAAGCCGAAGGCCTACCCGCTGTGGTCGTCTTTATGCATTAATAGGGCATCACATTGGTGATCCCAAAGGAACATCACAAGGTGTGGATTCACATCTCTGGGCGTGTATTACGGTCGGTGTACAAGGCATGAACTAGTTATGCGTAAACATTGCAACCTGTTTGGGTAGGTTAATTAGGTTCAAATTAAATACTGGCATAATCTTCTTCTTAAATGAGTATTGTCTAAAAATGAATCCTGTGTTTCTGATAATCTCTCGGGGTACTGGTTTTGGAACTTGAAGTATTTGACCTGACTATTCGGTAATTACTTTTATGACGTTAATTACCTCCTGTCAGGTTGAAGTCTTGTTGATTATGGTTTCTAAACACTTTCAAATTGAGTTTAAATGTGTGTATGTGTGTGATTATGTGTGTGTGTGTGTGTGTGTGTGTGTGTGTGTGTGTGTGTGTGTGTGTGTGTGTGTGTGTGTGTGTGTGTGCACACGCCCAGGTGTGTGTGTGGTTTAGTGTGCATTTGTGCATGCATGTAGTGTGTGTGGGCATTTTTATACGTGCATTTGTTTTGTGTGGTTGAGTGTGTGTTTGTGTGTGTGTGTGTGTGTGTGTGTGTGTGTGTGTGTGTTTGTGTGTGTGTGTGTGTGTGTGTGTGTGTGTGTGTGTGTGTGTGTGTGTGTGTGTGTGTGTGCGTGTGTTTGTGTGTGTATGTGTGTGCGTGTGCGTGCCTGTGCATTGCGTTCAAGTGTTTGGCTGTGTGTGTGGGGGTTAGGGTGTGTTTGCTTCCTAATATGGACTAATACCCATGCATCCATTTCGTGCCACTTGTTATTAAATATGTGTAGTCTGACAAAAACGATTGCCGGTCAAATGGGTTTCTAACTCAGACTGGTGGTTCCCCCGTGA
Organism: Gadus macrocephalus; assembly: GCF_031168955.1. NCBI lineage: Eukaryota > Metazoa > Chordata > Actinopteri > Gadiformes > Gadidae > Gadus > Gadus macrocephalus. Next base: position 10,338,912 of record NC_082399.1, read on the forward strand.
GACTGACACAGACTTGCGGTAAACAGGCCCTATACCCCTAAGAATTTCCACTAAATGGCATATATGTTATGTTACGCTAAACGGATGAACTGGCGGGGTCTGCCAAGAGTACAGTAGTAGGGTGGGGAGGGAGTTAGGCAGGGAAGGCCCCGCGAAGCAGACTTAATTCCAGCGGCAGACTGTTTGGCCGCGGGCGAGGTATAAAATAAATTAGATTGGCTTTGGCAGTGCGCGGCTGAGACAGGGAACTTCTACAGAGTCCTCACATAGCTTGACACCCTGAACGCAACCACATCTACACGAATGTTTGGTTGAACTCGGAGTAATTGCACGGTTTCGACGGGTTGATGTTTTGAAAGAAAATAGCCTTCCGGCGTGTAACTTTGTGTCTATGGTAGGCCTACAAAACCGATTACAAAAGGGCACGCACAGCTTACGCGTAAAAGTTGATACTACAACAGCGATGCGCCAAACATGCGGATGGTGCTACATATTCATATCGGTTACACACGCCAAGAGCTCCTCTATGATGACTGCATTTGTGTGCATGTGTGTGTGTGTGTGTGTGTGTGTGTGTGTGTGTGTGTGTGTGTGTGTGTGTGTGTGTGTGTGTGTGTTTGCGCACGTATACATTTTGATAGACAAGGTGGGAAAAGCAGCGGTGGCGTGGAAGTGCAAGTGATGCCAAGTCAAAAAACCACAGCCACATATGTGACACGTATAACAGCAAGGCAGCAGTCTGTTTAGCATGCGTATTATTCGCTTTGGTGTGCGTGTATGGGGTTTATGCGTGTGTGTGTGTGTGTGTGTGTGTGTGTGTGTGTGTGTGTGTGTGTGTGTGTGTGTGTGTGTGTGTGTGTGTGTGTGTGTGTGTGTGTGTGTGTGTGTGTGTGTGTGTGTGTGTGTGTGTGTGTGTGTGTCTATATGTATCTCTTCGTGTGTAGGCCTACACTTCTCCATAATGATAGCCTTCAGTCTCTAGCCCGGTGGTTGGGGCTTCTCCTCTCAGACTCTGGGCATGTGCCAAACACCGGAGCCCAGAGAATATGGCTTACAGCTGGGCAACCGACCCAGCCCGGTTCCCCTTGTGAGCTCCAGGAACGCCCTACAACATGCAATAGGAATGCATTCCCAAGATGCAGGAATAAGGCGAAATGTGATGTCTTTATTTGGTACTAGTTGTAAGGTTGATGTTACAGGTTATGGTAAAACAGCGTTTCTGACCAACTAACATGTGCAACAGAAGCAGGGAGCCTAAAAACATAAATACCGTTAGACCTCAGATCCAGGAGTTGGTCTCCACCTAGTGGCTACTCAGCGCCATTACAGCAAACATTTACCCGCAACCTCGAAAGTAACTAACAAAATTATGCAAAGTTAATACTGACATGGTCAGGTTTGTAAGTGGTTATAGTCATTTAATGGTGTGAAAATACTTCAAGTTAGATCCATTCAACATAATAAAATAAAATGCAATTTCTATTTGAAACATCGAAATTGTGTTGTCATGCAAAATGTCAACAGGTTAGAAACAATATTAATCCATACAAACAACGTGATGATAAAGTTGGCATTTCTATTACTTCTCACATGCACCCATACAAAAATAATATCATGCCAACTTTTCCATGTGTTCTTCGCCCATTCATATTGCCATTGCAAAACACAACTTCATGGAACATCACAATCACACTTCCAATATCTTGCGCCCTCCTCCTCCTCCTCCTCCTCCTCCTCCTCCTCCTCCTCTCTGGTCCCCAGGGTCAGGCCGGTCACAGAACAAGGTCGGTGGACAGGAGCTCCTTCTCAGGCCGTTTCCCTCTGTCCACGTCATGGGCTGACCGCGACCCTGGGGGGCTTCTGGAGCCTCTGGCTAGCACCTAGGTGGCTAGCATTCTCGGTCACAATCACACCCTATTGGTCGCCCCCTTTGCCTGGCAGACAGGGGGAAATGTCAGGTTTTAAACATGATAACAAAATAATGAACCAAAGAATGATAAAAACAGGGCAGTTTTGGGGGTAATTGTGAAATTGACCTTTATTGGGGACGAACTTCAGCGAGTGGCTGAATATTCAGAAGCGCGATAGACCCTGCTCCGGTCCATCGTTCACAAACTCATGACCCAGTCCGTTGCCACACTTGCCACACAGGACCTACAGTAACATACACGCACGCGCACACACACACACACACACACACACACACACACACACACACACACACACACACACACACACACACACACACACACACACACACACTAACACACACACACACACACACACACACACACACACACACACACACACACACACACACACACACACACACACACACACACACACACACACACACACACACACACACACACACATTAAATGATGTTATTGATCAATATACCTAAACGTCACGGTCTGGTGCTTT
>NC_082399.1:10346336-10356336 GCF_031168955.1 Gadus macrocephalus
ACATGCCTCATAACTGCCTTACTGAGACTTAACTAAATTACCTGTTGAACTGAGTGGCTTGTCTAACACATGTCAAAGTTATTGATCAGTCTAACAGACTTCTCTGAGTATTTATTATAGAAGGTCCTTCCATCAAGCCCCAATCTTTTATCAAACACCACTCTAGTTGGTTTTCCATGTTTTAAAATGTATGAGATATCCCATGATTTGCAGCCGCTTTATTTTGAAAACTGGGCTGCAATATCCACCCATTGTATTACAAATTGACTTGGCCTTAGGTCACTCCCACTCCCTACCCACAATGAAAACGTTCCCTACAAGAATCTTGTTCACCTATTGTTTCATCGAATGTGTTCTTGGTAACCTTTGCAGCCAGTACTTTCCCATGATCATGCCTTAAGATTAAATCAAATATTTCACTGTCCGACGTGTCCGTGAGAGAACTTTCTCTTCATCATAAAGACTTTTATTTTTGAAATTAGACTGTATTTCAGACTTCTAAATACTGTTTACTTTTCGGTTTGTACTGCCTTATTAAAACAAAAAATTTAGCCTTCCAAGCTCTGAAAATGCCCCTAAATGTCATGTCTTTACTCCATTATCCTTGCTACTGTAGGTTATGTCTCTTCTCTTCCCCTTTGATTTTCTCTCCTTGCTCTGTCTACCATCCATTTATATTGCAGTTTCAAACTTATGTCATTCATACAGCAAGTAGAAAGTAAGTAAAGTCAACCAACAACTTAAAAATAGTCGTGAATTCATCGTCAGTAATTTGACCATAATCAAATCAAAGGCAGAAATGTCTGTGGCTTGTTGTCTCACATCCTCATGTCAGCAAGTACTTACGGTAAGTCAGCATGGACCAACTTCAAATATGTTACTTTTTAAATCTTGAACAGAATTCAGTCCATTATATGATGTTACAAGACTTCCTTGGTTGATAATAGGCCACGCAATCAACACACATACACTTACAATTCAACACCAGGGAAGAAAAGTCTGAAATGCTACTTCAGGAATTAATAAATGTTGTGCTATGATGCAATGTTTGTGATCTTTGAGCTTTAAGAGGCAGTTCCATAAACTGGTGTTTTTATTGACAGCACATACTTAGTAGCTCCAGGGAGGTTCTTATGTATTCATGTAAAGGAGCTTAAAAAAAACGAGTTTGTTGGGTGGTACATATTGTTTTTGGAATACGAATGCATAAGGATTTGAGGTGTAAAAAATAAAGAAGCTCTGTTCTATAGTTGCTGCTCATTTGGCTTCTTTTTGTATAATGCAGGTGTTTGTATGATTTTGGAAAATTATCATAAAGTGGGTAATATTTCACCCAATGAAAAATTCACTCACTTGGTTGGATCAAAAGAACAACCCGGTGAAGCCATTATTTTCGCTTCCAGACCTCCAGTCCATGGCGGTTAATGTATCCATTATATTCAGCCAAGGCGCAATTATACCCCGTTCTTCATGTTGTCATATCTAGGGCTTCTGTATGTAGGCCAAGAAACACAGAGAAGAGGGCGAGAGAGAGAGTGAGAGAGAGAGAGAGAGAGAGAGAGAGAGAGAGAGAGAGAGAGAGAGAGAGAGAGAGAGAGAGAGAGAAAGAGAGAGAGAGGAGAGAGAGGAGAGTGGAGAGAGGAGAGAGGAGAGAGGAGAGTGGAGAGAGGAGAGAGGAGAGAGGAGAGAGGAGAGTGGAGAGAGGAGAGAGGAGAGTGGAGAGGAGAGAGGAGAGAGGAGAGTGGAGAGAGGAGAGAGGAGAGTGGAGAGTGGAGAGTGAAGAGAGGAGAGAGGAGAGTGGAGAGTGGAGAGAGGAGAGAGGAGAGAGTGGAGAGTGGAGAGTGGAGAGAGGAGAGAGGAGAGGGAGAAGGATACATTTTATAAGGTTTTTGAGAGTTTTTTGAGGATATATAAAGCCAAATACAAAAGATAATCGTTTTATTTTTGAAAACATGAGTCAAATGCAAGAAGTCATATTATAATAAATGGTCATATGTAGCCTATGCCTGAGTCTTTTTTTGTGCGTGCGTGAGCGCGCACGTATGTGTATGCGCAAGTATTTTGATAGAGTGTGACAGAGGGGATCTGGGGGCCGAGTGTAAGGGAGTGCGTGTTGTTGTGACTGTGGGATTTAATTTTTTTAATCGGGATTAACATGCGCGCAGCGGCGGCCATCCCTTTCTTGCCGGGATGCTTCCCGCCACACGACACATCTGGACGTAGACGGGCGGGCTGCGCAGCGGTGTTTCGAGTGCCTCGCCGTCATCGAAGATAACTCTTCTCCGCCCGGTGGAGTCTGTCGTCCACATCGATGTCGGGCAAATTAGCTGACGTTTGCCAATGAGTAGCAGCACGAGCCATCGCTGACTGACCGAAAAAGCGCGCGACCGGAGTTCGGTTTAGAACTTTCCATCGAAATTTACCGGTAAGTGAGATCGTCTTCTTTCGTCGCACAGGCCTTCTGCGATGTCACAAAGTGACTTCTGCGAATTGAAACGAATTTATGTTAGTCATCATATAATAAAGATAATGTAATAATTCATAAGATAATATTATAAGGCTATCATATAGGCCTAGGTAGCCTATTCGTTTTAATTCTACCATGTGTAGAAATGAAAGGTAACAAGAAGTAGTCTACCAACATATCATCGTGAACACAAATGAATTTCCTAGGTCATAAATCCATCATCGTTACTGTTATTCTTTCGAAATGTAAATAGGTGCCATTGGCAACAACGTGACTCACTCTCGTCCTCCCATTGGGACTCAAGTGATTCAATCTTACAACACAAAACAAGTGCCACAAGATGGCTTCGCGTTTGCTGTATATTCTGTTTCTATAAATCGAATTATGACTGTATAAGGAATGCATGGTTATTTTCTGTAGAATAACTAGTAGGCCTACATTATCAACAGGCTGACAAGTCCGGTACATTATCAACCATGGTCACTCACTACTCGAACAGACCTGCAACAGACCTCATCAAATGATGCTTGAGCTCCTAATCTGTGTGATTTGTCAGATTTCACCATAAATCCTGCATTAGTGTTTAATCCAAGGTTGTAAGTGTCCAAAACTGATTAGAGGGTCAGATCGGTGCACACACACACAAACACACACACATTTTTGCAGATTTTTTTCAGGGTAATTGTGAGACAAATGTCACAAACAAATGTTTAAACTTTAACGGACTGGAGTTGGCGTTTGATTTAGATGTGCATCCACAAACACACACACACGCTCATGCAAACACACACACACACACACACACACACACACACACACACACACACACACACACACACACACACACACACACACATTCACACACGCACACAGACACACACGCACACACACACACACACACACACACACACACACACACACACACACACACACACACACACACACACACACACACACACACACACACACACACACACACACACACACACACATTCATTACACCTCTACCAAGAGTGGCACAACTGCATCCACTGATGCAGATCCACTGTGCCTTTGCCTGGCAGCAATTGACGCGTTGGACTTCAGAAATCATTGATTGGCAGGGCCACACTAACACAAATGTGTCTTCCACTTGCATGCAATAGCAGAGTGTGAGCAAAGCTTGGCATATTCCCAATTATGTCAAACCGGAGGCCTGGCGATAAGGTCTCTCTTCCTGACAATCTCACACTCACTGTGTCACGTAAAAATGTAACAGCAAGCCTCTAGCTGCGTTGTAGGGACTGTGACGTATCTGTGAAGCGTATCTCCCCCTTCCCACAGTGCATTCTGCTCTGTGCTGTATGGATTAGTCAGAATCCACCAGCTGCTGCTTCCCTTGAAATGCTGCCACACAGCGCTGCTAATACGCTTGCATAAGTCTAACCAGTGAAAGGTGGGATTTAATTCATGCTATAACAAGTCTGCCGGTATATACGTTGTGACCCAGAAAGATAGGATTCCCAATCGTTACATTTTTCATTCTTCTCTGTGAAATCCAGAAAGCCGGCTGGAGAGTTCCAATGTTTTCTGTACCTGTCTGAAACTTGTTGTGTGATTGATGGTGCCGCATCTCGTCAGGAGACTGTTAATGGAGTGAATACATTCCAGAAACTAATGTAAACAACAGAGATTTATGTGCCACTTGAAAATGCAACTGGGCCCGCCTCGACTCTTTTTCTGACACCAAAGAATGAACCAAAGCAGGATTTCTTCTCAGTCATGGGAGAGTGAGGCTTCTTTGGCTTTAGTTCAGGCCTACTTAGTCTACTGTACACACAGCTTACGGAGTGTGTTCAGACCGTCTATCCAGAGCTGCACTAGATTACATTCATACTTTCATACACAGACCAAAATGCTTGCTGCTTCCGTCTGCCTTCTACTAAAAAAAAAATGCTGATAGTCTCATCGCTGGCTCTCGAACATGCATGGATGCACACAAACACACACACACACACACACTCACACACAGACACACACAGACACACACAGACACACACACACACACACACACACACACACACACACACACACACACACACACACACACACACACTCACACACAGACACACACACACACACACACACACACACACACACACACACACACACACACACACACACACACACACACACACACACACTGCTCTCTCTCTCTCTCTCTCTCTCTCTCTCTCTCTCTCTCTCTCTCTCTCTCTCTCTCTCTCTCCTTTCTCTCTCTCTCTGTTCTCCATTTTTACTCCTTTATCCTACCTGCTCAACATAGTTGCCAAATCTTTTTCTTCTCGACACTCCTAGACGTCTCTGGTCTGCAATGTAAAGATCGGCGATGTCGGAAAGCGGAAAACATGGAGGGGGAAAAAGGGAGGATCAGGGGGGTGGAAGAGGAGGCGGAGGAGGACAGGGTCTGGACCCTTCCCATGGACCCCTTCCCCCTGACCGCCGGCCCTCTCCGCCCGTGACGGAGGGCCCTACGCCCCGCCAGCCCGCCCACAGGAGGCACCTCCCGCGGGGCATCGTGATCCAGCTGACGGGCACGGAGGGAAAGTGGGACAGCCTGGACGACGGCGAGCTCCTCTTCTCCGGCCTCCACCCCGACGACGAGGACCCCTGCCCCCTCATCTCTCTGTCCACCGAGGGGGAGGCCTCCCCTGAGGAGGGCGAACGGGAGCCATGCTCCATGGCCTTCCCCTTCCCTCTCTCCCCGTCCTCCCCCGACTCTCTGGGGAGCTGCTCTCCCTCCTTCGCCACGCCGGCGCCCGGTCTGTCCAGCTTCCTCTCCCCGGGCCCGCCGTCGCCGACGCACCGGCCGGCGCCGGCCGGCCTGGTGAAGTCCCTGTCCACGGAGCTGGAGCTGAAGGAGGGCTCCACGCTGAGACCCCGCCCGCTGCTCACCCTGGTCAAGTCCATCTCCACCGAGCTGTCCCGCTCCGAACCGGAGGTGTCCCAGTCCAAGTCCGACTCCCGCCTCAACCTCCACCTGCTGAAGCAGCTCACCCAGCACAAGGGCCGCAGCGGCGGCTGCGGCAGGGACTCCCGCACCGCGCCCCCCTCCCCCGGCTCGCTCTCCCCCAGCGGGGAGGGCCCGAGGGGGAGCTTCTTCAAGCTGGAGCTGGAGGACACCAAGAAGAAGCTGTCGGAGGCCATGCAGGAGCCCCTCAGCAGCATGTTCAGTAAGATGCGGCGGGACGAGAGCAGCGGGAGCCCCAAGCACCAGTGGCGAGCACCGCAGGGGGCCGGGCCCTCGCCGGGGCGCGCGGAGGGGACGACGGACCCGGGGGCCTCTCAGGAATCTCCGTTGAGGAGTGCGAAGAGAGCCGACACGATGGACCTTCCTCCCGCCTTCGACTGGCCCGGCGTTAGGCATCCGAGGAGGGGACGCCACGGAGCGTGCCCGGTACACCACCACCGCCGCCACCCCGTCAGCCGGCCCAACCACAGGGACGAGGGACTGGAGGTATACGCCGACGATGACACCGTGCGAGTCATCGGCGTGGAAAACCAAAGGAGAGAACCTAGCGCCCCGGCTGGGTCTCAGCCCTCTTTCAGTGCCGCGATCAGGACCGATCCCCCGGCCCCGGTGCCGGCCATGAGCCTGCTGTGTGTGGCCGTGTTGTCGTACTTGTACTTCACGCTCCCGCTGGGCCCCTACCTGTCGGGCGCAGGTCTGGGGCTGGCTCTGGGCTTCCTCCTGGGGCTCTTTCTCCTCAGCCTGGGCTCTTCCAGGTGTCGGAGACCACCCCCCACAGGCAGACGGAAAACTTCCCTGTTGGGACTGGAGATGGGAGCCGGGAACGTTGTTGCCAGCACTGAGCCTGATGTCCTCAAGGTAAATTCACTGGGATAAGCTATGGATACATTTCTAAATGCATAGTTTTTTTACCATATGGCAAAAATCCCATGCATTCTTTAATTTAGTGTTCATGTAGTTAAAATAGGGCACAGTGAAGTTACTCTGATGGTCACGCATTCAATATATTACATTTTGACTCGCCATGTGTATTTAACTATTTTGGTGCCTTGGCGAATACGTGAGATTCCATCTAGACAGGCTTCAAGTTTTGCGTGTGTGGCTGAACCAAAGTGGTTTAACTGGCCAATCAGCATTATATTATTATTATTATTACTATTTTGGTGCCTTGCAAGGCAGCTAGATTCGTGAGTCACGGAATGCGTGAGAATCCATCTAGCCAGGCTAGATGGACGCAAGATTTGGGTGCGTGGCTGAACCAAAGTGGTTTAACTAGCCAATCGGCAGTATATGAGGAAGTACGTATTGTACGTGATCTACTTGATAAACGGTAATAGACACAAACAGATTAATCCACCAATCCTCTGCCAAGTATCTTTTGAAAGAGCCTGCCCTTTGCCAACCAGTTTCCAAGGACCTACAAACCAACTGCCGCATCAGGTTAACTCTTTGGTGCATTGGTTGTATTTCTAGTGTTTAAGTGTGTGTGTCTGTCCCTTTTTAATTTAGAAGAATGCCAGTGACCTATCCCTCCTTTGCCCAACAGTTATTCTAATGTGATCTGTGGCTATTTGCAGACAATGATTTCAAATATTTAAATACTGCAGTAACAGCATTCTTCAGCTCCATAAGCTTGTTTGTACCCGAGATCGACTGTTCCTCTCGAGCCACTGCCAGATCCATGGGCAATTATTTAAAGTTAAGGGGCAGTGTCAAGTGCCAAATAGCCGGGGGCCAACTGTGTAATTAGCAGCGACTCACTCAGCTTATTTCCAGGAATGCTAATTATGAGTGTGGTTTCTGTCAGGCTTTTAGCGTGTGCCGGTGGCATGTGCGAAAGAGTGCTTCAGGGCACCTGATGGGTGTCGTTGACATACAGACACGTTTATCCTCCAGCAGTTCTTGTCACACTTCAGTGAATCATTGTGGAATTTTGTGCTGTTCTCTCACCAAGGGCATATTTCCCAGAAGTGTTCATTTCGCTGCATCCGGTACGTTTTGGGTTTCTCTCCCCAGGGTTGGATGAATGAGATGCAGGAGTACGACCCGGAAACCTCCCACCCGTCTCTGATGGCGTCGGTGTTTGCCTCCCTGGAGGGCTCCTCCCTCTGCCTGGAATCCCCGCGGTGGAACATCAGCCGCTGGGCCCGGTACGAAGACGACACGCCCCACGCCGGCAGCTTCGTCAGAAGGCGTACTTTCCACCTGGTCAACAGCAGGGTAGGAGGGTGTGGTGGGCTGGGGCGCATGATGCCTCTTCCCTTCAAGCCACAATGAATGACCTAAATACAGATAAGGGTGTATTTGTTGTTGGTGAAATGAAGGCCCAAAGGCCAAACTGTAAAAAGTTGACGCCATCGACGGCTAAATTAGAGAAAATGTGTCCGTGTTCATGTAGACATAGCATCAGAGTCTGTGTCTGGGGCTTGTTTCACTGTTGACGGGTATCGTGGCTGTAAAACTCAGACACACAACCTTTACACAGGCATTCATCCAACACTGGTAGTGTAAAGATAACAAGCAGTGTTCTGACTACTGTGTGATGTAATTTATTCTAACATATAGTTGACACATGAGCCTGATAAGCTGAGAGCAAAAAAGGTTGAAACGATACTGAAATCAGGGCGGATGAAAGGTTAAGATGAAGGATTATTAGCAGAGAGCACCTTTCACCTACCAACTCACACAATGGAGACCTAATGCTTCTAGTCTAGGTACATTTTACTCATCTATATCTCATCTTTATAGTGTCTAATGATTACAAATAATCAAATTTAATTAATTGAATTGAATTGACCCTGCCATTCAATATTTATTTAATTAATTTTATAAAAAAAGATTTGAAATCACCTCAGAACAAGTCAAAGACATTAAATTAAATACATTGAAATAAAGGTCCATTTAATGCAATACGATTCAATGAGATGAGTTCAGTGGTCCCCTGCTGTTCCCCCAGGTGTCCCTCCTGCCGTCGGTGCTGGCCCGTAAGCGGGCGTGGAACCCCAAGTACCCCATCTGCATCCAGCTGGCCGAGGGCGCCTCCTCTCTGGGAGGGGGGGAGGCGGTGTCCCCCGAGCCCCAGGAGAGCCAGGGGTTAGGGGAGCCTGACCCGGTGGACCCAGGGACCCCCAACAGGCAGCCCGGCCATGGCTCCCAGCCTGCGCCGCACCCTCCCACCACGCTCTACCTCTTCGGCCGCACGGGACGCGAAAAGGAAGAGTGGTTCCATCAGTTCCTGTCCGCGTCCCTTGACGGCGCAGGACGAGAGAGGGACAGGTGGAAGAAGCGGGGGGATGGCAGACCTGTGAACAGAGCGGGTAGGAGGGAGAGAGAGGCCTCGCTGATGTATTAGCTACGTGTTCATCCCAAAGATGAGGCGTCTCTATGTAAGCGTATGCGCGGATTATGGATTATAGGCTTGGATACTCCTACAGCCCACAGTCGGTTCCCTGCCTTTGAGGCTGCTGATGCTACGTTGGAGAATTAAATGATCATAGCACATCATGGATATCTCGCAGATGTTTGATAGATATTCTGACATTTTGTGTATACCATGCCCCCGAAATAATAAGATCTTATATATATTTTATACATGAATTATATCTCTTGCATATTTTGTTCGTCATTCCTCACAAGTCTGCACTTGACTGCCTCATCCTCATCATCCTTGATTCCCTATAAACCATCACGCACCAACCAGAGGAAAACCCTCTCCGTCTAACGTCTCTCCTAGATGACCTCTCAACCCTGCAAAGCCTAAGTCCCCCAAGTCAGGGCAGGGTCAGCTGCGGCGCCAGCAGACAGGGCAGCGCTGAGGAGGACGAAGCCCCGTCTTCACCTCCCGTCCAGCAGCAACATCATCAGCATCTTCATCATCCCACCCCGCCCGTCTCTGCCCCAGGCCCCCAGACCTCAAGCGGCTCCATTGGGGGGCTTTCCCTGCTGGACTACCCCAGCTACATGGCTCGCCTGCTGGCCTCGGCGGAGAGGCTGAGTCCCCTCCCCAGCCCCACGGCCGGAGGCAGCGCGGAAACAAGTCCCACCGCCGTCGGGGACAGAGTGAGTCAGGCTCGTTCAGAGCCGTTAGTGCTGGCCTGCGTGGGACTGGTAGAGGGGCAGTGATGCGTGCATTTGAAGGAATGCACTGTGTATTTAAGTTACGAATCAAAGTGACAGCTTGAATTTGTGGTTTTGAACTTGGAGGAAATCCATGTCCTTCCTAACTAAGCTTGAGAGCGACAAAACGCTGTTAATTATCTTTTCTCTCTCCTCCCTCCAGTGTACCTGCGATCTCCCAGAGTCCCCGGCGTGGGCGAACGCGCTCGTCGGTCGGATCTTCTGGGACTTCCTGCGTGAGAGGCTCTGGTCCGACGCCATGTCCCGCAAGATCCAGAAGAAACTGAGCAGGATCCACGTGAGTTCTGGGTGCAGTTCACGTTAATTTGCTGCATTGTCTGAGGGCGGGTGTCTGTGACCGGGTCTCTTGTGTCCCGTAGCTGCCCTACTTTATGAACGAGCTGACT